>NW_028251417.1:0-285688 GCF_964263255.1 Lissotriton vulgaris
TAAGGTTGCATCTTGGACATTTGGGGAGGAGAGTGGGGCAAACTTAGCAATCTTTGCAAGACAATTTTATAAGAAAAAGAGTGGTTCTTTTTGAGGTTTGCTGGCTTAACTTACTTATACAAAAGCTTCAAAGAGGATTCATATAGATCTTCAATATCTCATTCCAAGGGGGACCTGATTCCAAGCTAAATGTTGTGTGGGGTATTCCTTCTCCTCAGCCTCCAGGGATTTCTTATACCATTTTGAAATTCCCTTGCTCTTAACCCCTTGCCTGCGTTCGGAATTCCGCTCCTGTGCGGCACATTCCGATCGGGGGCGTGGTCGTGACGGCTCCCGGCCGTCATCAGCACACGAGCACTGTGTGCCATGACGGACGGGAGCCGTCACCAGCATGCAAGGGATTAAGGGTTACATCTTGAAGAGTTTGCTCCACCTCCCAATCTCCGTGTATATCCTCCTTCTCTGCTGCAAATCAAGAGACTAATTGCTTGCATTTAAATCTGGAGAAGCCACTTCCAATCCTAGCTCTTAAGTCCTCCCATGGATATAAACTCCTTCTGATGTTAAAAGTTCTGACCATATGGTGACACCTGCTCTTCTAATTGATGTTGTAAGACTGTCCTTCAGAGATAGCGAGGTCCATGGGGATTCCCAGATTGGCGTGAACTCTGAGTAATACCCCATCCCCCATTGGCTTCTGACCTTATACCAAAGACTATGGGCAGCCTTCAGTACTTTCAAACACACTTTTTAAAGTACCTAGGTGCACCAAATTTGTACAGAAAGCCATCGCCACCACTTGCCTTGTCAGTTCAGCCAGAAGTCTGCCCCACGATGACACCTCTGGCTTTGCAAGTAAAATCCAGATATTCTTAAATTGAAAGGCAACACAGTACCACTCGATATCCAGAAGGGCCAGCCCCTGCTGCTCAACCTTATCGATACTTACACGCCCACTCACTCACTTATTCATGCAGATACTAACACATGCACTCAGTCACCTAAACAGTCACTGAGACAACCACATAGTCTCCAATGAAGCCTCTTTCACACCCATGTATTCATCCTTGCAGGCAGTCACACACGCACTCACTTACCCATACAGCCATATACTCACCAAAACACCCACTTACACACCCATTCACACACCACTACAGCCACTCATATGCCCTCATACTAACCTATATAGATACTCATGTATCTGTTCACTCACCCATACAGCTACTCATGGACCCTCTCATTCACCATTTACAGCCACTTACAAACTCACTCACCAATATAGCCATTCATACAGCCATTCAATTACTTATACAGCCACTGACACTGCCACTTGCTCACTCATACAAAAACTCACACAACCACTCAACAACAACTCACTCATCTATACAGTCTCTCACAAACCCACCTATACATCCATACACCATTAGAGCACAAACTCACTCATCCATATAGATATTCACACAGACACTTAGTCACCCATACAGCTATTGCCAAATCCACTTATTCACCCATGCAGCCACACACACACACACCCACCCACCCACACACGGAGATACACAGTTACACAGACACTCACAAAATCTATGATTTAACATAGAATCACTCATTAGTAGTACACTAAGTAAACTAATTTAACTTTTGTGATACCTTAGTATATATCTTTAACACGCAGAAACATTTAGAAGAAACTCTCGGTCACTGGATGTTGTCATCAGTGATGTCATCAGTGATGTCATTTGAGATGTAATGAGTGATGTCACTGACCATGTGTGCAGTGAATTGAGGGGCCATACGTTATAGTTAGCTCAGGTAGCTATAGCTGCTGAATTCTATTGTTTTGACTGATGACATCTCAAATGAAATCACTGATGAGATCTTCCACCAAACCCCTCACACACCCACTTTACCAAGCAAAAGAGCTCTATTAATTTCTCCTAGACATAGAGCAGGAGTTTTAACATAAAAAAGTCTCATAACCAGTGTTCACATTTCAAAGTGGTGAACAGCTAACATTCTAGAGCAATGAAAGGGGTTTCTGCACACTGTCTTCGATAAACATGCTAGTGAATGACCTTGTATGTTATCATGCTTTCTTAGTTTGCATGGATCTAAACTTTCTAAAATAGCAATTTTCAGTTTAAGACTTTTGCAGAGAATCTGACCAAAGAAAGCTCTCAGAATATCAATTGATTCCTGCTGAACAGTACAAACACTGCTACAGTTCAGTTAATAAAGAGGGCCTGCCTACACGTTACCTGTACCTCTTCAGCTACGGCTTCCTCTACATTTCTAGGCACTGTCACCTCTTTTGAAATAAGGGGAACCCATCTTTCTGTTTGACATTTTCTCCTCACACACAAAACTATTTTATCAAGTTTCTTCATTCTGTTTAGAATTAAAATAAATAGTTTCCTTTTGAGAGCAAAGGCCTTTTCGACTACAATCTCTAGATATTCCTTATGTCTGATTGCTTCTCTCCTTCTATGTTTCTTCGTATTTATTATTAGATTCTGAATCACTCTACTATTTTCCTTAAGCTGCTTCTGCCTTATGTTAAAATCTGTGCTTACTATGGATATTATTGACTTTTTCTTCTTTCTGAGTTAATCTCAAAATTACTTAATTTTGCTGATTTTCAAAGTGACCACATTCTCTTTTAAGAATTATCTTTTGTTCTCTTACCAGCAGCTCGTTTCTCTTTCACCAATGTTTCTGCATTTCGCCCATTTTGTTTCTCTGTTGTGACTGTATAGTATCCTTGACCCTGTGTCATTCTTCTCTCACTTTTTGATGGCATTGTAACTGTCTGTAGTTAACTAGGATTTGATGTTTGAAAAGAAAAAAATAAGTACATTTACATTTTATTGAGTACAATAACAATAGCTATTAAAAGCAGTTAACCACCAATGTATTTGGTTCTCATACTATAACATAGGCAACATTATTATATTAATGTTCATGTCTCTGTGTCTTTCTATCCGACACTGTATGCATTTCTCTGTTACTGGGTATTCTACCATATCCATTACTCAGCTCCTGAGTATCTATCCATGTATAAAGGGCTACTTGTTCGGTAGGGTTATTAAGTTCTGTCAGCGCACACCTACCTATGTGAGTGAGTGTAGGAGATCACCTCTAGAAGAGCCATGAGATGTGTAAGTAACTGTGTTGGTGTGTGATTGTCTGTTTTAGTAACAATATGTTTATCTAAATGTGTTTGTAAGTCACTTTATGAATACATCAAACCCTGTGTTAGTGAATAGAGAGATACATATGTGTGTCTGCAACTACCTTTGATACAGATATATACCTAAGAAGTTTCTGGGTATGTCAGTGAATAGATACGTCTCTCTGACATTATCTGACTGGCTGAGAGAGAGTGTCTTCGCCTTCGTGAACATGTAAGGGTGATATACTCTATGAAGTGCTTGGAACAGAGGTCAAAAACTGCATGAGTAACACACTAAAAGTCGAACTGACATCTCTCCAACTTTTGACCACAAATCACAGTGCTTATGGGACTCCAACATAGTATGTCAGAGGTGAGTTTTATACACTAAAATGTGGATGTAAGACTTGCCAGCTGTATTTTACATGCTAAGTGAAGCTGACAGTGAGAGTGCAGTGACAGTGTCTGCCCTAGTAGGCCTCAACCATGGTTAAAGGGCTATTTGTCTGGAAGGATGACGAGGTTGCATCACTATTTGTCAGCATATCTTAGTGAGGATAGGAGTCCACCTATAGCAGTGCCATGAGGTGTTTAAGTAAATGTGCCAGTTTGTAATAATATTTTTAGTACCTCAATTGCTCTCGAAATTTGTATGTAAGTGGCCTGACAAATACCTCAGCACCTATGGAAGGGAATAGAGGGGTGTGTAGGTGTCGGTGCAACTGCCTTTGATACTGCTGCATACAAAAGCAGTTTCTGAGTATGTGAGTGAATGGATAACTCTCTCTTTCACCCAGTGACTGGGTTAGAGAGAGGCTCTATGCTTTGGAAATATATACTTCAGTTATATTATGGATGCAAACTCTATGTAGTGCGTATGTTTTGTACGAGTTGAATCTGAGCCTAATTATTACATTCCTGTGATCTTCGCTTTTTTCATTGAATTTCTTAGGTTTTTTTTTAATTCTGTTTCCTAACTACAATGTCTCAGTAACCTTTATTTCTTTTCATTGAATTTCTCAGATTTTTTTATTGTTATTTGTTAAATATAATGTCCCCATAACCTTTGTTTTTTTTTGTGAATTTCTCAGATCTTTTAAATTTTATTTTCCTAAATATACCTCCATGTAATCTTTGTTTTTTCAGTGAATTCTAAGGATTTTGAAGTTCATTTCATGTAAGTATAACATTTCGATATCATATTTTTTATTGATTTTTTTTGTGAAAATGTGTTTCTATTTGTAATTTTTTTTAATAATTGCATTTGATATGTTTTATCTATTTTTTCAATATTCTTCAGCTCTGCGGATCCTCCGCGGGAACCAAGAACTGAGACCAGAGAATGAGAATTTTATGGTATCCTATTCCAATCATGTGATCACAAATTTAGTAAATTCTTTTGAATATTTATGAATATTAACTACTGGCGGTCACCAGGTGATAATTTTAGTTACAACCTAGTTTTCATAGGAAAAGCATTTTTTGATTTGCTAATAACTTTGGCGTCGTTTGACGAATCTTTGCGAAATTCTCCACAAAAACATTCTATCCTGGTCAGCTCCTATCCTGAAAATTTGGGAGTCCCAAAACGCATTTTCCCCATGGTAATTTCCATGGGAAAGTTTGCAACGAGCTACAGCCCAAAAGTAGTTTTTGAGAAATTCAAAAAATAAGAGTAAAAAAATCAATTTTCCATAGGAAACTTTGTGCAAGGCTACAGCCGAAACTACTGAACGGAATTACCCCAAATTTGGTAGTGCTTGGATCAGAAAGTGACCTTTTTTTCAAATGGTGTACATCCGTTCAGTAGTTGCTGAGAAATTAGAAAAAAATAAAGTTTTGATATCAGGGCAGAGCCTCAGTCCCATGCACGAGCTTCACTGTGATTGACAGCCATCACTCCAAACCAGATTGTGTTGGCAGCCATTTTGTGGTTTGATCAAAGCGAGCCGGTAGAAAACATAGAAACAAAAGTATAAAACAAGAGAAAGGGGTAGGGTAGAAACACCCTGACCCCTTAGGCCTACTCAGGAGGTCCCAGAATATCCTCCAGGGCCCAAAAAAGATATACACTTTTTTTTTACTTTGGCACGTTTGCACAGTGGTGCAGGTAGGGGGTCCATCGGTCATACATAATAACACTTTTTAATTGACTTATTCACCCCTTCTGTTAATGCCAGTTTCCATAGTAAAATCTCATGCAACATTCAACTTAACTGTCAGGTCACAAGTTCACCACAGAATGTTGCAAAGAAGAACAGCAAGTTTGGTTCGTTTAGCAAAAGATGCCCTTATCCTTTCTGCTGTACCTTTCAAACATTTTTTACTAACCAATAAGAAACATTCTTTTTCAAACAAAGTAAAATGCACCCTATTTTTAAATGTATTATCTTAAACAGCCAATCTAATCTCTACTTTCTTAAAAACAGCATCTTCTCCACCATTTTAGATATCTCTCATTCTACCAACTGACTTCCTCAGCTACAGACATATTTTCATTACCTACAGAGATCCCTTCAATATGCTTTCAGTGTGGATTATTGGGCACAGCTATGCACACTGGTGCAAAAGGTATGCCGAAAGCAGAGGTACTGACTAAGTCCTAGCTTTTTTAAATGTAGACATTAAATGGATTGCACAGAGAGGATTAAAGTGGCACCAATTGATGCCTTTGGTTAAAACCTTTTTGCATCTCCAACCCCCTGACCACATGATTGTGCACTGTGTTGGCAATGACCTAGGCACATTGACTGGGGTAGGTCTGGACATGCTAATGAAGGACACCTTTGCAGAATTGATGTTGCTTTTCCCCTAAACTGCCTTTGTATACTCTAACATATGCCAAAGACAGAAATGGAAGTGGTCCAATCAATTTTGTCTATAGATTGAGAAAGCTAGAAAAAATATAAATAAAGCTGTTTTTTCTTACCTCAGAGACCATAGAATGGGCTCCATATATAACAAAAATCTACGTTTCCACATGGAGGGCATCTACAGAGTAACAGAGCCATATGCAGATGAGTCTTGACCCTGCGCCCAATGGGAACAGTCCAGCCCGAACTGCCAGGCCAGGTCCTCCCTGGACTGGAAACAAGCATCCTAGGACCGGTTTCAGGCTTTCAGCCCTCATCAGCCAGGATAGCTTGACTTCGGTCCAGGGAAGACATGGCTTGGCAGTTCGGGCTGAACTGTTCCCATGAGGCACTGGGTCAGACTAATTGGCATATAACCATGTCTGAACTGGGGTGGCAGAGTGAGAATAATGATGGATAAAACCCAGATCATTTGACTGGGGGTGAGTGATTGCATTGTTCAATACTCCATCCACCATCCCCATTGGTTTTGCTTTGTTCGCCCTACGTTGGCAGGGTATGCCCAGATGTGTGTCCCTTGCTCGCTTTGCCACTGGATTCAAGCTAGCCCGGCTGATGACTGCTGATTAGCCAGAAACCGGTCCCAGGATGCTTGTTTCCGGTCCAGGGAAGACATGGCTTAGCAGTTCTGGCTAGACTGTTCCCATGAGGCACAGGGTCAGACTGATTCGCATATGTCCATGTCTGAAGTGGGGTGGCGTAGTGAGCTAAAGAATGATGATGGAATAAACTCATCAATTGACTGGGGATGACTGCATGTGTTGTTCAACACTCCGTCCATCATCCCCTTTGGTTTGGCTTTGTTCGCCCTAAGTTGGCAGTGTTTGCCCAGACGTGGGTCCCTTGCTCACTTTGCCACTGGATTCAAGCTAGCCTGGCTGATGACAGCTGATTAGCCAGAAACCAGTCCCAGGCTGCTTGTTGCCGGTGCAGGGAAGACATGGCTTGGCAGTTTGCGCTGGACTGTTTCCATGAGGCACAGGGTCAGACTGAATTGCATATGGCCATGTCTGAACTGGGGTGGTGGAGTGAGCTAAAGAATGATGATGGATTAAAGCCAGATCATTTGACTGGGGTTGAGTGCTTGCATTGTTCAACACTCCGTCGATCATCCCCTTTGGTTTTGTTGTGTTCACCCTAAGTTGGCAGGGTATGGCCAGACGTGGGTCCCTTGCTCACTTTGCCACTGGATTCAAGCTAGCCAGGCTAATGACGGCTGATTAGCCAGAAATCGGTCCCAGGATGTTTGTTTCCAGACCAGGGAAGACATACCTTGGCAGTTTGGGCTGGACTGTTCCCATGAGGCACAGGTTCAGACTGATTTGCATATGGCCATCTCTGAACTGGGGTGGCGGAGTGAGCTAAAGAATGATGATGGCTTGAACCCAGGTCATTTGACTGGGGAGAGTGCTTGCATTGTTCAACACTCCGTTCATCATATCCTTTCATTTTGCTTAAATTGTACCCACTGCTCAACTGGGAGCGAGTGGAGGTCCTTCAGATACGTTTTCGCAGAGTTGTGTTGAAGGAGATTGATCAGAAGCCGGGTGAAGTGTTCTGGATCATCTGAAGCCTCTTTGTAACATACCATGGGTAACCCCGGTAAAGAACATTGCCATAGGCAAGGTGAGAGATGATGAGAACCTGGACAATTAGTCTCCTGGCTGTGAAAGGCAGAACATTTAAAACCTTTCTTAGCAGCCTCAGAACTCCAAAACAGTTAGCTGCAAGATGTTTAGCTTGTTGCTCCATAGAGAGGCTAGATTCTAGCCACATTAGAAGGCTCTTGATCACCTTTTTGGGGCCAGGAAGACTATCCAGGCTGCTAGGCACTGAAGAGGGGATTTCCTTGTTAAAATTGTTGCCGAATATCATAACTATAGTGTTGTCTTCGTTGAGCTTCAGTCTACAGTTGGCCATCCACCTGGTCACTTCCTGAAGATAGGGGATTAGACAGTGATAAGAAGAACTGGATCAGGAGAAAAAGAAATCACTAACTGGGTGTCATTTGCTTAGGAGACCAATGATAACCTAAAGGAACAGACAATTTCAGCCAAAAGATATATGTAAAGGTTGAAAAGGGTGAGGCTCAGGGATGACCCCGTAGTCATCCCACAACATAAAGGAAGTCTATTGGAGTACTAAGAATGGTTTGCAACTGGAATGTTCTGTCCTTTAAAAAAGAAGAAAGACAATTCAAGGCACGGCCGACACCCACTTTAGATTTTCTACGGATAAGTGTTGCCTGATCTACCATGTCAAAGGCCATGCTAAGGTTTAATAGAATAATGGCTGCTGAACCACCATTGTCCAACAAAGATCTAAGTTCTTCGACCACAGCCAGCAGAGCTGTTTATATGCTGTGTTGGGGTCTAAACCTCATTTGAGTGGAGTGAAGGATTTAGTTGGACTCAAGATAGGCAGAAATATATTAATTGATCTGCTTTTCCAGGAGCTTAGAATGAGCTGGTAACAAAGAAATTGACCTGAAGGTACTTAGGCAGAGAGGGTCAAGCCCAGGATTCTTTGAAAGGGGCTTAACCACTGCATGCTTCCATTGCAGAGTAACCTGCCATTAAGAAAGAGAATAATTTAACAGGTCCTCCAGTGTGGGGACAATACTTTCAGACCCTTGATATACAGTATGTATAGGATCAGGGTCAAGGGGAGAGCCTGACTTTACTGCCCTTGGAAGGTCTGTAAGAAGATCACAGTACAGCCAGGAAAGACTGCAAGAGTCTGTTCTAAATGCACCAGATGTGGTATATTTCCATGGGGCTCCTCAATGCGGGTACAAACAGGAAAAAAGGAGTAGATGTCCGAAATATTTGTGTCGAAAAAGGAAGCAAGGTCATTGCTATGCTTGACTGAAGCTTCTAACTCAGATCCAACTGATTTAGGTTCTGTAATGTCTTTTAAAATCTGGAAGATCTCCTTAGATGAGTTGGCAAATTCCACAATCGTGGGAGAAAAATAGGCAGATTGAGAAGCTCTTATTTCTGCATGGTACCTCCTGACTCCTTGATGTTACTAATTTCATCATAGCACTTTCTCCAATGTCTTTCTAGATGTTTAAAGTCCTTTTTTAAAGCAAGTATTAAACTAAGGAGAGGTATTTTTTTCATTGAAAGGTCTTACACAACCTTGCAGATTGAACCAGGTTTAATAAATTGGTAATCCATTAATTGAATCTAGAGGTAGAAGTATTGATGCTATCCATCAGATGAGGTCTATTGGCCTGTAGGGCAGTCAACCAATCCTCCCCATTTAGCTTGGCCCAACAGCGTGCCAAGTGTCTAACAGAGTAGGACAGAGGATGAGAGAGGGATAGATAAAATGATTGGTAGCATAAAGTGGTCTGACCAAGTTAGTGGAATTGGGGACTGCACCTAAAGATTAGATATATTACTAAGAACTGAATCAATGGTGTGGCCTTTTTTAATGAGTAGGTCCTTCTACCAATTGCAGCAATTGCCGAGATGCAAAGTCAAGTGACAGAGTTTTGGCAGAAGCGTTATTAAAATCATCAATATGAAGATTAAACTCTCCAAGTATGGTGACATTGGCCTTGTTTACAACTAGACATGCGACCAAATCAGGAAAAACCTCTAAAAATTAAACATCTTGACCAGACACTCTGTACAATAGAAAACCAGAAAAAGTGAAGATTAAAGAGCAGACTTTCACAAGTTTTAATCTTAAGAGGGGAGAATGTGTCCTTTATAGTTTCTCTATATATAATAGCAATCCCACTCCTTCCTTTTTCAGACCGATCTAGCCTTGCAATACAATAGTCAGGAGGAAGTGCTTGAACCACATTGGAGCAGAGCTGTCATGCAGTCATGTCTCTGTGAAGAAAAGCACATCAGATGCTGATTCCATTAAAAAACAGTGCATATCCTGTATGCGAGCAGCTAGAGGATGACAGTTGACCATGAACAAATGTAGAATTCGTGGGGGTGGAAATCACATATGGATAACTTAAATAAAGCATAGTCTAAAAGCCACATTTTTCACATGCTGAAAAAGAATGATTTAGGTTAACAGATTGGAGTCAGCATTCAGCTACGGGAGTGGGACGAGTACACAATTGGCTAGCAGTATAAAATACCTTATTTTGGGTAAAAGTAGCATTATTCCTGGTCCATGGTCCATGGTATCAGGAGTTTGGCAACTAGGTGTTTTGTGGATATTTAAGCTTAATTTTGTATGTCGAACCAACCAACAACCGCAAACAAATACTGCATAATTCCCTTCATCTATGTTTTCTGTTACATTGTTGCTATATCTATAGTGCTGAAGTAGCTCATAAAGATGGGAAACATCATGAACAACGACTCCAGAACAATGAGTTTTGTAGTCGCGCAAGCCTAACAACGACTTGCCCAAACAGCGACTTAGCCTTAACCACACATGCGCATGGTTAAGGCTAAATCGGTCTAGTGTTCGGGATGAGTGGAGTTGAGAGGAGCGTCAGACAAGATCAGGACAGGTAAGAGGGATTCATGGGTGGTGAGGTTTGTGTTAGTTTTTAGAGGGTGGGGGGTTTGTGTTCATTTTTAGCGGGTAGGAGGGGTTTGTGTTAATTTTTAAGGAATTGGGAGGGGTTCAGTTTAGTTTTTATGGTGAGGGTGAGGTTTGGGTTAAAAGGCTTTTTACCATGCATTCCTTTACCACAAAAATTTGTGGTAAAGGGATTTATGGTAAAAAAAACTTGGTTGAGACGTGGTTGTACTAGAGACTGCATGGTTAAGGTAGTCATTGTTAAGGAACTCGTTGTCCCAACATACAACACTTAAAAACATACATTTTCAAGGCGTGGACTCCTTCATGGATAATAAGTATCCAGCATGTTTGCATTCACAATATTTGTACTTTACGGGTCAAGCTCGGCTATGTACTGAATTTCTGCGAAAGACTTCAGGACTCTGTTTCATGTGCTTGCAAGTCCTAGACTACCCAAACAATTCCTCTTGACTACGAGTATAAACTGGCTGGGCTCAACCGGTCAAAGCATTCATAGGAGCCTGTCTCCCTATGTGAAAGCATTTTCAAGCTGAAGCTGAACAATTTTGTGGTTAGAGACTTTTCTGAAGAAATCTCCTTCAACATCTCTTTCATATCTGTCTTCTCTGATTTGACATAACGAGCAACAGCGATGGAGTTGTCAACAACAAATTGTATATCCATATTTGCATCCCACATTTTCAGAATCACAGAATTATAGTCGTTAATATACTTGGAGGCCTCTGTTCTTCAGAGGTTCTATGTGTTTTTCAGTGAGAGTACTTGCCACATCTATGTGTTTGAAAGCACAGAACATATTGTCTCATGCCTTTTTCAACATTGTCTTTCAGGCTGGCACATGTCACATACTGTTCTGAAAGAGAGTACAGACTCATCACTGTCTGTTCCAACTTTTTGTTTATCTTTTATCCACAACAGCATGAGAATATTAGGGGCACCTCTTGCTTGGTCCTCTTTATGGCAAAAGAAATTAATAACTTAGAGGAGGATTTTCTTTTGTTGCATATTAAATACAGCATGGCTTGACACCCATAGTTAAAATATCTACAAACATTAGCAGGATCCAAAGAGAAATGTTTTCCTGCTGTCTTCACACTTATCTCCTTAATGTTTGAGTTTGCTTCTCTTAAAATGTCAAGCAAATCATCTCACATGTACTCGGCACAACTGAGTGTCAGTAACCAAGTAGGCACACATACATTTTGCAACATACACAAGTTCTTCAAGACAACACCAATACTCGTTGGTACCACATTGACATGCCATCAAAATATTAAAATTGTATTCCAACTTTTCATCCTTACCTTGAACTTTGTCAACAAATTCCTTTCTTATAGAGATTCTGTAGATTGAAACCTAGCTTCAGAAAGTGAATTGCAGCATATGATAGGTCTGACAAGTCACTCACAACTAAAAGGTGGAAGATGTATAGAATACACTGGAGAAAACTAAGGTCCTCTGAATATAGTCTAGTTGACCTTCACTCAGCTGCTCGTATTTGTATTGTGCGGTCATTATACTGGCCACCTACTCCAGTAGGAAATAGGTGTGAAAAACAGTGAGCCTCAAAACTTTTTTCCCACACACTCATTGGAGCTACTTTTGCTTGTTTCATTTGAAAGAGATAAATAGCATTGCCAATATCTTATTTGGAATAGATTGGGTGGATATTATACAGTACATATATTTCTTCTTTTTCCAATTCAACCACCTTTTGAATCTGTCCATTGGATGGTAACGTTTTATCATCCACAGAACTTACATTTCCAACACAAAATTTGTAATAAATATTTTCTTTTTCAGGTACAATGTAGTTTTTTTGATTTTTTTAACATCTACTTCCTCTTGCCAGATGTTTTTGGTTGTTGCTAAGCACACCATTTACAAGAATGATACGTGGTTCATAAATGACTCTATCTATACCCACAGTTTCAATATTCCATTTAATATCTAAAGGTAAGTATATAACTCTTTTTGTAGCTCTGTCAGTGGTAGTTCCTCATCTTTGGTTCCATACAAACTATTGCTTGAAATGGGTGAATGCATTGTATGAGAATTGATTCATAAATACGCTAGACACTAGACTGAGGACGCGCACCGCCCACCAGGTACAGAGCAATGGCGTCTGATGCGGGGAAGGCCTGGTCTCCTGCTGGTGCCTGATTCAGCCTAATAACTGAAAGAAGGATTTCCTGAAATCAGGAATCGAGTGACCCCGCCCCTGCAGACACTCCAACAATCCAGCAAGTGAGTGCCGCAAGGAGCCATAATCCATACTGACGCCCGCTTCCTAACGCTCCCGCTTTGCGCACGGCCCGGACGGCCCGGACCGTGAGGCATCCGCTAATCCTTTTGTATGATTCAGAAAAAGGGGGTGGTGATGAACAGAGTGTCTGAATTAAGCAGACCACTCTTACCCAGTCCAAAGATCAGGGCTTGATCCATCACCGTTTTTTAGCTCACTGCACCATCCCAGGTCAGAACCTGGCTATATGCAAATTAGTCTGTCCCTGGCCCAGTGCATCATGGGAACAGGGCAGACCACACTACCAAGCCAATTCTTATACTGGGAAGGAAACAAGCTTCCGGGACCGGTTTCTGGCATTTCAGCCGTCTTCGGCCCGGCTTGCTTGAATACTGATGGTGCAATGAGCTAGGGACTCACATCTGAGTATACCCTTCCACGCTTATGGTGGACAAAAATGATTCAGAAAAGGGGGTGGTGATGAACAGAGTGTCTGAATTAAGCAGACCACTCTTACCCAGTCCAAAGATCAGGGCTTGATCCATCACCGTTTTTTAGCTCACTGCACCATCCCAGCTCAGAACCTGGCTATATGCAAATTAGTCTGTCCCTGGCCCAGTGCATCATGGGAACAGGGCAGACCAAACTACCAAGCCAATTCTTATACTGGGAAGGAAACAAGCTTCCGGGGACCGGTTTCTGGCATTTCAGCCGTCTTCGGCCCGGCTTGCTTGAATCCTGATGGTGCAATGAGCTAGGGACTCACATCTGAGTATACCCTTCCACGCTTATGGTGGACAAAAATGATTCAGAAAAGGGGGTGGTGATGAACAGAGTGTCTGAATTAAGCAGACCACTCTTACCCAGTCCAAAGATCAGGGCTTGATCCATCACCGTTTTTTAGCTCACTGCACCATCCCAACTCAGAACCTGGCTATATGCAAATTAGTCTGTCCCTGGCCCAGTGAATCATGGGAACAGGGCAGACCAAACTACCAAGCTAATTCTTATACTGGGAAGGAAACAAGCATCCGGGGACCGGTTTCTGGCATTTCAGCCGTCTTCGGCCCGGCTTGCTTGAATCCTGATGGTGCAATGAGCTAGGGACTCACATCTGAGTATACCCTTCCACGCTTATGGTGGACAAAAATGATTCAGAAAAGGGGGTGGTGAGGAACAGAGTGTCTGAATTAAGCAGACCACTCTTACCCAGTCCAAAGATCAGGGCTTGATCCATCACCGTTGTTTAGCTCACTGCACCATCCCAGCTCAGAACCTGACTATATGCAAATTAGTCTGTCCCTGGCCCAGTGCATCATGGGAACAGGGCAGACCAAACTACCAAGCCAATTCTTATACTGGGAAGGAAACAAGCTTCCGGGGACCGGTTTCTGGCATTTCAGCCGTCTTCGGCCCGGCTTGCTTGAATCCTGATGGTGGAATGAGCTAGGGATTCACATCTGAGTATACCCTTCCACGCTTATGGTGGACAAAAATGATTCAGAAAAGGGGGTGGTGATGAACAGAGTGTCTGAATTAAGCAGACCACTCTTACCCAGTCCAAAGATCAGGGCTTGATCCATTACCGTTTTTTAGCTCACTGCATCATCCCAGCTCATAACCTGGCTATATGCAATTTAGTCTGTCACTGGCCCAGTGCATCATGGGCACAGGGCAGACCAAACTACCAAGCCAATTCTTATACTGGGAAGGAAACAAGCTTCCGTCGACCGGTTTCTGGCATTTCAGCCGTCTTCGGCCCGGCTTGCTTGAATCCTGACGGTGCAATGAGCTAGGGACTCACATCTGAGTATACTCTTCCACGCTGATGGTGGACAAAAATGATTCAGAAAAGGGGGTGGTGATGAACAGAGTGTCTGAATTAAGCAGACCACTCTTACCCAGTCCAAAGATCAGGGCTTGATCAATCACCGTTTTTTAGCTCACTGCACCATCCCAGCTCAGAACCTGGCTATATGCAAATTAGTCTGTCCCTGGCCCAGTGCATCATGGGAACAGGGCAGACCAAACTACCAAGCCAATTCTTATACTGGGAAGGAAACAAGCTTCCGGGGACCGGTTTCTGGCATTTCAGCCGTCTTCGGCCCGGCTTGCTTGAATCCTGATGGAGCAATGAGCAACGGACTCACATCTGAGTATACCCTTCAACGCTTATGGTGGACAAAAACGATTCAGAAAAGGGGGTGGTGATGAACAGAGTGTCTGAATTAAGCAGACCACTCTTACCCAGTCCAAAGATCAGGGCTTGATCCATCACCGTTTTTTAGCTCACTGCACCATCCCAGCTCAGAACCTGGCTATATGCAAATGAGTCTGCCCCTGGCTCAGTGCATCATGGGAACAGGGCAGACCAAACTACCAAGCCAATTCTTATACTGGGAAGGAAACAAGCTTCCGGGCACCGGTTTCTGACATTTCAGCCGTCTTCGGCCCGGCTTGCTTGAATCCTGATGGTGCAATGAGCTAGGGACTCACATCTGAGTATACCCTTCCACGCTTATTGTGGACAAAAATGATTCAGAAAAGGGGGTGGTGATGAACAGAGTGTCTGAATTAGGCAGACCACTCTTACCCAGTCCAAAGATCAGGGCTTGATCCATCACCATTTTTTAGCTCACTGCACCATCCCAGCTCAGAACCTGGCTATATGCAAATTAGTCTGTCCCTGGCCCAGTGCATCATGGGAACAGGGTAGACCAAACTACCAAGCCAATTCTTATACTGGGAAGGAAACAAGCTTCCGGGGACCGGTTTCTGGCATTTCAGCCGTCTTCGGCCCGGCTTGCTTGAATCCTGATGGTGCAATGAGCTAGGGACTCACATCTGAGTATACCCTTCCACGCTCATGGTGGACAAAAATGATTCAGAAAAGGGGGTGGTGATGAACAGAGTGTCTGAATTAAGCAGACCACTCTTACCCAGTCCAAAGATCAGGGCTTGATCCATCACCGTTTTTTAGCTCACTGCACCATCCCAGCTCAGAACCTGGCTATATGCAAATTAGTCTGTCCCTGGCCCAGTGCATCATGGGAACAGGGCAGACCAAACTACCAAGCCAATTCTTATACTGGGAAGGAAACAAGCTTCCAGGGACCGGTTTCTGGCATTTCAGCCGTCTTCGGCCCGGCTTGCTTGAATCCTGATGGTGCAATGAGCTAGGGACTCACATCTGAGTATACCCTTCCACGCTCATGGTGGACAAAAATGATTCAGAAAAGGGGGTGGTGATGAACAGAGTGTCTGAATTAAGCGGACCACTCTTACCCAGTCCAAAGATCAGGGCTTGATCCATCACCGTTTTTTAGCTCACTGCACCATCCCAGCTCAGAACCTGGCTATATGCAAATTAGTCTGTCCCTGGCCCAGTGCATCATGGGAACGGGGCAGACCAAACTACCAAGCCAATTCTTATACTGGGAAGGAAACAAGCTTCCGGGGACCGGTTTCTGGCATTTCAGCCGTCTTCGGCCCGGCTTGCTTGAATCCTGATGGTGCAATGAGGTAGGGACTCACATCTGAGTATACCCTTCCACGCTTATGGTGGACAAAAATGATTCAGAAAAGGGGGTGGTGATGAACAGAGTGTCTGAATTAAGCAGACCACTCTTACCCAGTCCAAAGATCAGGGCTTGATCCATCGCCGTTTTTTAGCTCACTGCACCATCCCAGCTCAGAACCTGGCTATATGCAAATTAGTCTGTCCCTGGCCCAGTGCATCATGGGAACAGGGCAGACCAAACTACCAGGCCAATTCTTATACTGGGAAGGAAACAAGCTTTCGGGGACCGGTTTCTGGCATTTCAGCCGTCTTCGGCCCGGCTTGCTTGAATCCTGATGGTGCAATGAGCTAGGGACTTACATGTGAGTATACCCTTCCACGCTTATGGTGGACAAAAATGATTCAGAAAAGGGGGTGGTGATGAACAGAGTGTCTGAATTAAGCAGACCACTCTTACCCAGTCCAAAGATCAGGGCTTGATCCATCACCATTTTTTAGCTCACTGCACCATCCCAGCTCAGAACCTGGCTATATGCAAATTAGTCTGTCCCTGGCCCAGTGCATCATGGGAACAGGGCAGACCAAACTATCAAGCCAATTCTTATACTGGGAAGGAAACAAGCTTCCGGGGACCGGTTTCTGGCATTTCAGCCGTCTTCGGCCCGGCTTGCTTGAATCCTGATGGTGCAATGAGCTAGGGACTCACATCTGAGTATACCCTTCCACGCTTATGGTGGACAAAAATGATTCAGAAAAGCGGGTGGTGATGAACAGAGTGTCTGAATTAAGCAGACCACTCTTACCCAGTCCAAAGATCAGGGCTTGATCCATCACCGTTTTTTAGCGCACTGCACCATCCCAGCTCAGAACCTGTCTATATGCAAATTAGTCTGTCCCTGGCCCAGTGCATAATGGGAAAAGGGCAGACCAAACTACCAAGCCAATTCTTATACTGGGAATGAAACAAGCTTCCGCGGACCGGTTTCTGGCATTTCAGCCGTCTTCGGCCCGGTTTGCTTGAATCCTGATGGTGCAATGAGCAAGGGACTCACATCTGAGTATACCCTTCCACGCTTATGGTGGACAAAAATGATTCAGAAAAAGGGGGTGGTGATGAACAGAGTGTCTGAATTAGGCAGACCACTCTTACCCAGACCAAAGATCAGGGCTTGATCCATCACCGTTTTTAAGCTCACTGCACCATCCCAGCTCAGAACCTGGCTATATGCAAATTAGTCTGTCCCTGGCCCAGTGCATCATGGGAACAGGGCAGACCAAACTACCAAGCCAATTCTTATACTGGGAAGGAAACAAGCTTCCGGGGACCGGTTCTGGCATTTCGGCCGTCTTCGGCCCGGCTTGCTTGAATCCTGATCGTGCAATGAGCTAGGGACTCACATCTGAGTATACCCTTCCACGCTTATGGTGGACAAAAATGATTCAGAAAAGGGGGTGGTGATGAACAGAGTGTCTGAATTAAGCAGACCACTCTTACCCAGTCCAAATATCAGGGCTTGATCCATCACCGTTTTTTAGCTCACTGCACCTTCCCAGCTCAGATCCTGGCTATATGCAAATTAGTCTGTCCCTGGCCCAGTGCATCATGGGAACAGGGCAGACCAAACTACCAAGCCAATTCTTATACTGGGAAGGAAACAAGCTTCCGGGGACCGGTTTCTGGCATTTCAGCCGTTTTCGGCCCGGCTTGCTTGAATCCTGATGGTGCAATGAGCTAGGGACTCACATCTGAGTATACCCTTCCACGCTTATGGTGGACAAAATTGATTCAGAAAAGCGGGTGGTGATGAACAGAGTGTCTGAATTAAGCAGACCACTCTTACCCAGTCCAAAGATCAGGGCTTGATCCATCACCGTTTTTTAGCTCACTGCACCATCCCAGCTCAGAACCTGGCTATATGCAAATTAGTCTGTCCCTGGCCCAGTGCATCATGGGAACAGGGCAGACCAAACTACCAAGCCAATTCTTATACTGGGAAGGAAACAAGCTTCCGGGGACCGTTTTCTGGCATTTCAGCCGTCTTCGGCCCGGTTTGCTTGAATCCTGATGGTGCAATGAGCAAGGGACTCACATCTGAGTATACCCTTCCACGCTTATGGTGGACAAAAATGATTCAGAAAAAGGGGGTGGTGATGAACAGAGTGTCTGAATTAAGCAGACCACTCTTACCCAGTCCAAAGATCAGGGCTTGATCCATCACCGTTTTTTAGCTCACTGCACCATCCCAGCTCAGAACCTGGTTATATGCAAATTAGTCTGTCCCTGGCCCAGTGCATCATGGGAACAGGGCAGACCAAACTACCAAGCCAATTCTTATACTGGGAATGAAACAAGCTTCCGGGGACCGGTTTCTGGCATTTCAGCCGTCTTCGGCCCGGCTTGCTTGAATCCTGCCGACGACGGCTGAAATGCCAGAAACCGGTCCCTGGTAGCTTGTCTCCTTTCTGGTGAAGAATTGGCTTGGTAGTTTAGTCTGCCCTGTTCCTATAATGCACTGGGCCAGGGACAGACTGATTTGCATATAGCCAGGTTCTGAACTGGGATGGTGCAGTGAGATAAATAACGGTGATGGATCAAGCCCTGATCTTTGGACTGGGTAAGAGTGGTCTGCTTAATTCAGACACTCTGTTCATCACCACCCCCTTTTCTGAATCGTTTTTGGCCACTATAGGTGTGGCAGGGTATACTCAGACATGAGTCCCTTTCTCACAGCACCATCAGGATTCAAGCAAGCCGGGCCGACGACGGCTGAAATGCCAGAAACCGTTCCCCGGTAGCTTGTCTCCTTTTTGGTGAAGAATTGGCTTGGTACTTTAGTCTGCCCTGTTCCCATGATGCACTGGGCCAGGGACAGACTGAATTGCATATAGCCAGGTTATGAACTGGGATGGTGCAGTGAGATAAATAACGGTGATGGATCAAGCCCTGATCTTTGGACTGGGTAAGAGTGGTCTGCTTAATTCAGACACTCTGTTCATCACCACCCCCTTTTCTGAATCATTTTTGGCCACTATAGGTGTGGCAGGGTATACTCAGACATGAGTCCCTTTCTCACTGCACCATCAGGATTCAAGCAAGCCGGGCCGACGACGACTGAAATGCCAGAAACCGGTCCCCGCTAGCTTGTCTCCTTTCTGGTGAAGAATTGGCTTGGTAGTTTAGTCTGCCCTGTTCCCATGATGCACTGGGCCAGGGACAGACTGATTTGCATATAGCCAGGTTCTGAACTGGGATGGTGCAGTGAGATAAATAACGGTGATGGATCAAGCCCTAATCTTTGGACTGGGTAAAAGTGGTCTGCCTAATTCAGACACTCTGTTCATCACCACCCCCTTTTCTGAATCGTTTTTGGCCACTATAGGTGTGGCAGGGTATACTCAGACATGAGTCCCTTTCTCACTGCACCATCAGAATTCAAGCAAGCCGGGCCGTTGACGGCTGAAATGCCAGAAAAAGGGGGTGGTGATGAACAGAGTGTCTAAATTAAGCAGACCACTCTTACCCAGTCCAAAGATCAGGGCTTGATCCATCACCGTTTTTTAGCGCACTGCACCATCCCAGCTCAGAACCTGGCTATATGCAAATTAGTCTGTCCCTGGCCCAGTGCATCATGGGAACAGGGCAGACCAAACTACCAAGCCAATTCTTATACTGGGAATGAAACAAGCTTCCGCGGACTGGTTTCTGGCATTTCAGCCGTCTTCGGCCCGGTTTGCTTGAATCCTGATGGTGCAATGAGCAAGGGACTCACATCTGAGTATACCCTTCCACGCTTATGGTGGACAAAAATGATTCAGAAAAAGGGGGTGGTGATGAACAGAGTGTCTGAATTAGGCAGACCACTCTTACCCAGTCCAAAGATCAGGGCTTGATCCATCACCGTTTTTTAGCTCACTGCACCATCCCAGCTCAGAACATGGCTATATGCAAATTAGTCTGTCCCTGGCCCAGTGCATCATGGGAACAGGGCAGACCAAACTACCAAGCCAATTCTTATACTGGGAAGGAAACAAGCTTCCGGGGACCGGTTTCTGGCATTTCAGCCGTCTTCGGCCCGGCTTGCTTAAATCCTGATCGTGCAATGAGCTAGGGACTCACATCTGAGTATACCCTTCCACGCTTATGGTGGACAAAAATGATTCAGAAAAGCGGGTGGTGATGAACAGAGTGTCTGAATTAACCCTTTCGCTGCTGATGACGAGCTCAGCTCGTCATTACCCACGGGTGTCGTGTGCTGATGACGAGCTGAGCTCGTCATATCTGCAGCAGAATAGCAATTTGCAGCACAGCGCAAAAATCCCCGCAGCAGCCATGTGGTTAAGCAGACCACTCTTACCCAGTCCAAAGATCAGGGCTTGATCCATCACCGTTTTTTAGCTCACTGCACCATCCCAGCTCAGATCCTGGCTATATGCAAACTAGTCTGTCCCTGGCCCAGTGCATCATGGGAACAGGGCAGACCAAACTACCAAGCCAATTCTTATACTGGGAAGGAAACAAGCTTCCGGGGACCGGTTTCTGGCATTTCAGCCGTCTTCGGCCCAGCTTGCTTGAATCCTGATGGTGCAATGTGCTAGGGACTCACATCTGAGTATACCCTTCCACGCTTATGGTGGACAAAAATGATTCAGAAAAGCGGGTGGTGATGAACAGAGTGTCTGAATTAAGCAGACCACTCTTACCCAGTCCAAAGATCAGGGCTTGATCCATCACCGTTTTTTAGCTCACTGCACCGTCCCAGCTCAGAACCTGGCTATATGCAAATTAGTCTGTCCCTGGCCCAGTGCATCATGGGAACAGGGCAGACCAAACTACCAAGCCAATTCTTATACTGGGAATGAAACAAGCTTCCGGGGACCGGTTTCTGGCATTTCAGCCGTCTTCGGCCCGGCTTGCTTGAATCCTGCCGACGACGGCTGAAATGCCAGAAACCGGTCCCCGGTAGCTTGTCTCCTTTCTGGTGAAGAATTGGCTTGGTAGTTTAGTCTGCCCTGATCCTATAATGCACTGGGCCAGGGACAGACTGATTTGCATATAGCCAGGTTCTGAACTGGGATGGTGCAGTGAGATAAATAACGGTGATGGATCAAGCCCTGATCTTTGGACTGGGTAAGCGTGGTCTGCTTAATTCAGACACTCTGTTCATCACCACCCCCTTTTTCTGAATCATTTTTTTCCACCATAAGCGTGGAAGGGTATACTCAGATGTGAGTCCCTTGCTCATTGCACCATCAGGATTCAAGCAAACCGGGCCGACGACGGCTGAAATGCGAGAAACCGGTCCCCGGTAGCTTGTCTCCTTTCTGGTGAAGAATTGGCCTGGTAGTTTAGTCTGCCCTGTTCCCATGATGCACTGGGCCAGGGACAGACTGATTTGCATATAGCCAGGTTCTGAACTGGGATGGTGCAGTGAGATAAATAACGGTGATGGATCAAGCCCTAATCTTTGGACTGGGTAAAAGTGGTCTGCTTAATTCAGACACTATGTTCATCACAACCACCTTTTCTGAATTGTTCCTGGCCACTATAGGTGTGGCAGGGTATACTCAGACATGAGTCCCTTTCTCACTGCACCATCAGAATTCAAGCAAGCCGGGCCGTTGACGGCTGAAATGCCAGAAAAAGGGGGTGGTGATGAACAGAGTGTCTAAATTAAGCAGATTACTCTTACCCAGTCCAAAGATCAGGGCTTGATCCATCACCGTTTTTTAGCTCACTGCACCATCCCAGCTCAGAACCTGGCTATATGCAAATTAGTCTGTCCCTGGCCCAGTGCATCATGGGAACAGGGCAGACCAAACTACCAAGCCAATTCTTATACTGGGAATGAAACAAGCTTCCGGGGACCGGTTTCTGGCATTTCAGCCGTCTTCGGCCCGGTTTGCTTGAATCCTGATGGTGCAATGAGCAAGGGACTCACATCTGAGTATACCCTTCCACGCTTATGGTGGACAAAAATGATTCAGAAAAAGGGGGTGGTGATGAACAGAGTGTCTGAATTAAGCAGACCACTCTTACCCAGTCCAAAGATCAGGGCTTGATCCATCACCGTTTTTTAGCTCACTGCACCATCCCAGCTCAGAACCTGGCTATATGCAAATTAGTCTGTCCCTGGCCCAGTGCATCATGGGAACAGGGCAGACCAAACTACCAAGCCAATTCTTATACTGGGAAGGAAACAAGCTTCCAGGGACCGGTTTCTGGCATTTCAGCCGTCTTCGGCCCGGCTTGCTTGAAGCCTGATCGTGCAATGAGCTAGGGACTCACATCTGAGTATACCATTCCACGCTTATGGTGGACAAAAATGATTCAGAAAAGGGGGTGGTGATGAACAGAGTGTCTGAATTAAGCAGACCACTCTTACCCAGTCCAAAGATCAGGGCTTGATCCATCACCGTTTTTTAGCTCACTGCACCATCCCAGCTCAGATCCTGGCTATATGCAAATTAGTCTGTCCCTGGCCCAGTGCATCATGGGAACAGGGCAGACCAAACTACCAAGCCAATTCTTATACTGGGAAGGAAACAAGCTTCCGGGGACCGGTTTCTGGCATTTCAGCCGTCTTCGGCCCAGCTTGCTTGAATCCTGATGGTGCAATGAGCTAGGGACTCACATCTGAGTATACCCTTCCACGCTTATGGTGGACAAAAATGATTCAGAAAAGCGGGTGGTGATGAACACAGTGTCTGAATTAAGCAGACCACTCTTACCCAGTCCAAAGATCAGGGCTTGATCCATCACCGTTTTTTAGCTCACTGCACCATCCCAGCTCAGAACCTGGCTATATGCAAATTAGTCTGTCCCTGGCCAGTGCATAATGGGAACAGGGCAGACCAAACTACCAAGCCAATTCTTATACTGGGAAGGAAACAAGCTTCCGGGGACCGGTTTCTGGCATTTCAGCCGTCTTCGGCCCGGTTTGCTTGAATCCTGATGGTGCAATGAGCAAGGGACTCACATCTGAGTATACCCTTCCACGCTTATGGTGGACAAAAATGATTCAGAAAAAGGGGGTGGTGATGAACAGAGTGTCTGAATTAAGCAGACCACTCTTACCCAGTCCAAAGATCAGGGCTTGATCCATCACCGTTTTTTAGCTCACTGCACCATCCCAGCTCAGAACCTGGCTATATGCAAATTAGTCTGTCCCTGGCCCAGTGCATCATGGGAACAGGGCAGACCAAACTACCAAGCCAATTCTTATACTGGGAATGAAACAAGCTTCCGGGGACCGGTTTCTGGCATTTCAGCCGTCTTCAGCCCGGCTTGCTTGAATCCTGCCGACGACGGCTGAAATGCCAGAAACCGGTCCCCGGTAGCTTGTCTCCTTTCTGGTGAAGAATTGGCTTGGTAGTTTAGTCTGCCCTGTTCCTATAATGCACTGGGCCAGGGACAGACTGATTTGCATATAGCAAGGTTCTGAACTGGGATGGTGCAGTGAGATAAATAACGGTGATGGATCAAGCCCTGATCTTTGGACTGGGTAAGCGTGGTCTGCTTAATTCAGACACTCTATTCATCACCACCCCCTTTTCTGAATCGTTTTTGGCCACTATAGGTGTGGCAGGGTATACTCAGACGTGAGTCCCTTTCTCACTGCACCATCAGGATTCAAGCAAGCCGGGCCGACGACGGCTGAAATGCCAGAAACCGGTCCCCGGTAGCTTGTCTCCTTTCTGGTGAAGAATTGGCTTGGTAGTTTAGTCTGCCCTGTTCCCATGATGCACTGGGCCAGGGACAGACTGATTTGCATATAGCCAGGTTCTGAACTGGGATGGTGCAGTGAGATAAATAACGGTGATGGATCAAGCCCTGATCTTTGGACTAGGTAAGAGTGGTCTGCTTAATTCAGACACTCTGTTCATCACCACCCCCTTTTCTGAATTGTTTTTGGCCACTATTGGTGTGGCAGGGTATACTCAGACATGAGTCCCTTTCTCACTGCACCATCAGGATTCAAGCAAGCCGGGCCGACGACGGCTGAAATGCGAGAAACCGGTCCCCGGTAGCTTGTCTCCTTTCTGGTGAAGAATTGGCCTGGTAGTTTAGTCTGCCCTGTTCCCGTGATGCACTGGGCCAGGGACAGACTGATTTGCATATAGCCAGGTTCTGAACTGGGTTGGTGCAGTGAGATAAATAACGGTGATGGATCAAGCCCTAATCTTTGGACTGGGTAAAAGTGGTCTGCTTAATTCAGACACTCTGTTCATCACCACCCCGTTTTCTGAATCGTTTTTGGCCACTATAGGTGTGGCAGGGTATACTCAGACATGAGTCCCTTTCTCACTGCACCATCAGAATTCAAGCAAGCCGGGCCGACGACGGCTGAAATGCCAGAAACCGGTCCCCGGTAGCTTGTCTCCTTTCTGGTGAAGAATTGGCTTGGTAGTTTAGTCTGCCCTGTTCCCATGATGATCTGGGCCAGGGACAGACTGATTTGCATATAGCCAGGTTCTGAACTGGGATGGTGCAGTGAGGTAAATAACGGTGATGGATCAAGCCCTGATCTTTGGACTGGGTAAGAGTGGTCTGCTTAGTTCAGACACTCTGTTCATCACCAACCCCTTTTCTGTATCGTTTTTGGCCACTATAGGTGTGGCAGGGTATACTCAGACATGAGTCCCTTTCTCACTGCACCATCAGGATTCAAGCAAGCCGGGCCGACGACGGCTGAAATGCCAGAAACCAGTCCCCGGTAGCTTGTCTCCTTTCTTGTGAAGAATTGGCTTGGTAGTTTAGTCTGCCCTGTTCCCATGATGCACTGGGCCAGGGACAGACTGATTTGCATATAGCCAGGTTCTGAACTGGGATGGTGCAGTGAGATAAATAACGGTGATGGATCAAGCCCTGATCTTTGGACTGGTTAAGAGTTGTCTGCTTAATTCAGACACTCTGTTCATCACCACCCCCTTTTCTGAATCGTTTTTGGCCACTATAGGTGTGGCAGGGTATACTCAGACATGAGTCCCTTTCTCACTGCACCATCAGGATTCAAGCAAGCCGGGCCGACGACGGCTGAAATGACAGAAACTGGTCCCCGGTAGCTTGTCTCCTTTCTGGTGAAGAATTGGCTTGGTAGTTTAGTCTGCCCTGTTCCCATGATGCACTGGGCCAGGGACAGACTGATTTGCATATAGCCAGGTTCTGAACTGGGATGGTGCAGTGAGATAAATAACGGTGATGGATCAAGCCCTGATCTTTGGACTGGGTAAGAGTGGTCTGCTTAATTCAGACACTCTGTTCATCACCACCCCCTTTTCTGAATCGTTTTTGGCCACTATAGGTGTGGCAGGGTATACTCAGACATGAGTCCCTTTCTCACTGCACCATCAGGATTCAAGCAAGCCAGGCCGACGACGGCTGAAATGCCAGAAACCGGTCCCCGGTAGCTTGTCTCCTTTCTGGTGACGAATTGGCTTGGTAGTTTAGTCTGCCCTGTTCCCATGATGCACTGGGCCAGGGACAGACTGATTTGCATATAGCCAGGTTCTGAACTGGGATGGTGCAGTGAGATAAATAACGGTGATGGATCAAGCCCTGATCTTTGGACTGGGTAAGAGTGGTCTGCTTAATTCAGACACTCTGTTCATCACCACCCCCTTTTCTGAATCGTTTTTGGCCACTATAGGTGTGGCAGGGTATACTCAGACATGAGTCCCTTTCTCACTGCACCATCAGGATTCAAGCAAGCCGGGCCGACGACGGCTGAAATGACAGAAACTGGTCCCCGGTAGCTTGTCTCCTTTCTGGTGAAGAATTGGCTTGGTAGTTTAGTCTGCCCTGTTCCCATGATGCACTGGGCCAGGGACAGACTGATTTGCATATAGCCAGGTTCTGAACTGGGATGGTGCAGTGAGATAAATAACGGTGATGGATCAAGCCCTGATCTTTGGACTGGGTAAGAGTGGTCTGCTTAATTCAGACACTCTGTTCATCACCACCCCCTTTTCTGAATCGTTTTTGGCCACTATAGGTGTGGCAGGGTATACTCAGACATGAGTCCTTTTCTCACTGCACCATCAGGATTCAAGCAAGCCAGGCCGACGACGGCTGAAATGCCAGAAACCGGTCCCCGGTAGCTTGTCTCCTTTCTGGTGACGAATTGGCTTGGTAGTTTAGTCTGCCCTGTTCCCATGATGCACTGGGCCAGGGACAGACTGATTTGCATATAGCCAGGTTCTGAACTGGGATGGTGCAGTGAGATAAATAACGGGGATGGATCAAGCCCTGATCTTTGGACTGGGTAAGAGTGGTCTGCTTAATTCAGACACTCTGTTCATCACCACCCCCTTTTCTGAATCGTTTTTGGCCACTATAGGTGTGGCAGGGTATACTCAGACATGAGTCCCTTTCTCACTGCACCATCAGGATTCAAGCAAGCCGGGCCGACGACGGCTGAAATGCCAGAAACCGGTCCCTCGGTAGCTTGTCTCCTTTCTGGTGAAGAATTGGCTTGGTAGTTTAGTCTGCCCTGTTCCAATGATGCACTGGGACAGGGACAGACTGATTTGCATATAGCCAGGTTCTGAACTGGGATGGTGCAGTGAGATAAATAACGGTGATGGATCAAGCCCTGATCTTTGGACTGGGTAAGAGTGGTCTGCTCAATTCAGACACTCTGTTCATCACCACCCTCTTTTCTGAATCGTTTTTGGCCACTATAGGTGTGGCAGGGTATACTCAGACATGAGTCCCTTTCTTACTGCACCATCAGGATTCAAGCAAGCCGGGCCGATGACGGCTGAAATGCCAGAAACCGGTCCCCGGAAGCTTGTTTCATTCCCAGTATAAGAATTGGCTTGGTAGATTGGTCTGCCCTGTTCCCATGATGCACTGGGCCAGGGACAGACTAATTTGCATATAACCAGGTTCTGAGCTGGGATGGTGCAGTGAGCTAAAAAACGGTGATGGATCAAGCCCTGATCTTTGGACTGGGTAAGAGTGGTCTGCTTAATTCAGACACTCTGTTCATCACCACCCCCTTTTCTGAATCGTTTTTGGCCACTATAGGTGTGGCAGGGTATACTGAGACATGAGTCCCT
Organism: Lissotriton vulgaris; assembly: GCF_964263255.1. Lineage (NCBI taxonomy): Eukaryota > Metazoa > Chordata > Amphibia > Caudata > Salamandridae > Lissotriton > Lissotriton vulgaris. Next base: position 27,396 of record NW_028251417.1, read on the forward strand.
ATCTCACTGCACCATCAGGATTCAAGCAAGCCGGGCCGACGACGGCTGAAATGCCAGAAACCGGTCCCCGGTAGCTTGTCTCCTTTCTGGTGAAGAATCGGCTTGGTAGTTTAGTCTGCCCTGTTCCCATGATGCACTGGGCCAGGGACAGACTGATTTGCATATAGCCAGGTTCTGAACTGGGATGGTGCAGTGAGATAAATAACGGTGATGGATCAAGCCCTGATCTTTGAACTGGGTAAGAGTGGTCTGCTTAATTCAGACACTCTGTTCATCACCACCCCCTTTTCTGAATCGTTTTAGGCCACTATAGGTGTGGCAGGGTATACTCAGACATGAGTCCCTTTCTCACTGCACCATCAGGATTCAAGCAAGCCGGGCCGACGACGGCTGAAATGCCAGAAACCGGTCCCCGGTAGCTTGTCTCCTTTCTGGTGAAGAATTGGCTTGGTAGTTTAGTCTGCCCTGTTCCCATGATGCACTGGGCCAGGGACAGACTGATTTGCATATAGCCAGGTTCTGAACTGGGATGGTGCAGTGAGATAAATAACGGTGATGGATCAAGCCCTGATCTTTGGACTGGGTAATTGTGGTCTGCTTAATTCAGACACTCTGTTCATCACCACCCCCTTTTCTGAATCGTTTTTGTCCACTATAGCACTATAGGTGTAGCAGGGTATACTCAGACATGAGTCCCTTTCTCACTGCACCATAAGGATTCAAGCAAGCCGGGCCGACGACGGCTGAAATGCCAGAAACCGGTCCCAGGTAGCTTGTCTCCTTTCTGGTGCAGAATTGGCTTGGTAGTTTAGTCTGCCCTGTTCCCATGATGCACTGGGCCAGGGACAGACTGATTTGCATATAGCCAGGTTCTGAACTGGGATGGTGCAGTAAGATAAATAACGGTGATGGATCAAGCCCTGATCTTTGGACTGGGTAAGAGTGGTCTGCTTAATTCAGACACTCTGTTCATCACCACCCCCTTTTCTGAATCGTTTTTGGCCACTATAGGTGTGGCAGGGTATACTCAGACATGAGTCCCTTTCTCACTGCACCATCAGGATTCAAGCAAGCCGGGCCGACGACGGCTGAAATGCCAGAAACCGGTCCCCGGTAGCTTGTCTCCTTTCTGGTGAAGAATTGGCTTGGTAGTTTAGTCTGCCCTGTTCCCATGATGCACTGGGCCAGGGACAGACTGATTTACATATAGCCAGGTTCTGAACTGGGATGGTGCAGTGAGATAAATAACGGTGATGGATCAAGCCCTGATCTTTGGACTGGGTAAGAGTGGTCTGCTTAATTCAGACACTCTGTTCATCACCACCCCCTTTTCTGAATCGTTTTTGGCCACTAAAGCTGTGGCAGGGTATACTCAGACATGAGTCCATTTTTCACTGCACCATCAGGATTCAAGCAAGCCGGGCCGACGACCGCTGAAATGCCAGAAACCGGTCCCCGGTAGCTTGTCTCCTTTCTGGTGAAGAATTGGCTAGGTAGTTTAGTCTGCCCTGTTCCCATGATGCACTGGGCCAGGGACAGACTGATTTGTATATATCCAGGTTCTGAACTGGGATGGTGCAGTGAGATAAATAACGGTGATGGATCAAGCCCTGATCTTTGGACTGGGTAAGAGTGGTCTGCTTAATTCAGACACTCTGTTCATCACCACCCCCTTTTCTGAATCCTTTTGTGTGAGCAGCTGAGCATCGCGGTGTGAGGAGCGGCACTGCTTAAAACCGACTGAGATGAACAACGGTATCCAATAGACAATTGGGGGTGATCAGCTGTGAGGCGCACTGCTAACTAGTGTAGTGTAGAGGTATACATGACTTCCTTCTACAACTTATCACAACTTACCACTACACCCAGGGGAGTTTGACAGCACAGAAGCGAATCAGGCCTACATCCCTGAAAATACAGAACCACGCAGAAAACTTTTAGCTGCTACCTGGCAAAAATCCTGGTCTAACACCCTGGGGCCTATTTAGGCCTAGATTGTTCACACATGTAAAGCACACATGTAAAGCTACAGCTGGGGGTCCTGTTGGTCTGCTGCTGCTTCCATTGTTCTTGATTCTCTTTCCTTTAACTGCTGCCTGATTGGTCGGAGAGACTGCATAGTTCGCCTAGTGCTCCTGTGCACGCCTGGTTACCAGCCATTATAACCCCAAGGGTGGGACTCATTCACTGTGTGGCATCAACCCTTGTGGAAACCAATACTCTGACTGAGACCGAGACTTGCCACATAAGATGTTGGACGATCATAGATTTATTATTTTGTGTGTAAAATTCGGAAATTAATATCAAACATATTATTATTATCATGGCGCAAAAAGAATTGAACAAGAAGAAACTGCTAGTAGGCCAGGGGCTGGTAGGCACACTTGATGCTTAACTTCAGAGGGCTGAATCAGTCCTCATCCATGAGATCGCCCTCACCGAGCACAGATTCTCTCTTGAGCCACAACATCCTCAACTGCAACCATTACACTTTCAACCTGATATTTCTAGCTGTGCAACTACGGTTGCCCATTTCAATCTTGGAGCCCATGCCAAGCCCTCTTCACCCCCTTCACCCGCATCATCCTCTTTTCCGCCCCTTCCGGTTCCTGCACCGAGAGCTGCCCAACTCACAAATGAAATGGCTGTTAGATCAAAAGTACATACCAGAAGCCAAATAACTAAATCTATACATGGAGTTAGTAACAGTCTACCTCAGTCCAAAAAACGGAAAAGGCCAGGACCCAGTAAACAACCATACCCAATATCTAAAAGAGGGCGCAGAAGTGCAGCAAGGGAAGTTGTTGACGAGTTGGAGGATACAGCTTGTACAACCATGACTAACTCTCTCTTTTCTCCATCACTCTTACCCTTGCTGTTACCTATTGACGGTAAAGGGTTTGGGGCTAAATTGGGCGATGTTGTTTCAGTCTTATTGAATCCTCTTATACAGAAGCTGTCTAAATTGGAAAAATAAATCCACTAAATAACTTGTGCCGTTTCCTTAGAAACACAGAAACAGCCACACCCCAAGAATACTCATTCTTTACAGCTAACCCAGGACAGATTTATCTGTCCCAAACCTGTTCAGCTCACTGGGCCCACTGGTAAATCCAAGAGTGACCCGATCACTGCTGGGTCAGGCTTGGGTACAGCCATCCTAGCGACCGCTTCTAAAAGTAAAGATACCACTAGCACGGGGGCACTTCAATCAAGGGTGACAGATTAATAACTAAGAGCCCCAGCACACCAGAACAGAGCCAAAATACCCCTAAAACAACTCTCCTTATTATGCCCAACCATGCCACACTGAGGAAATACAGTCTCAAAGGAGCCTAGGTACTCTCTAAAAACCAGGAAGAGAACACATACCATACAGTGTACTTGATCTGCCCCGAAAGCTATCCCATATACGATAATATTAGAAAATGTTCCCAAACTGTCCCTGGGAACTTCGGAACATTTGAAATTTGAAAAACAAATACCTATTTGAGCTGAACAGGAGGACAGGGATAGGTAATCCTCTTTTTTCTAATTTTAAAATGGTGAGCCGGGTTGGTTGGGTGGGGAACTCCAACAAGTCTAGAGAAGGTGACTGTGTTGTAGTCTCCTTTGGTTCACCTGACCAAGTCCATGCCATTTTAAAAAGGGCAGGTAAGTGGTCACTGGCACACTCAGGGATTAGTGTCTAACGTCTTGGATATTCTTATAAATATCATTGTGTGACACGGGCACCTTTTGGGAAGTCTTCAATGGGTGGGCAGAGTCAAGTTAGATACAGACTCCCAGTCAATAATTAGTTTGATATTTTTAACCCTTGAGATGAGATCGATTGACTGACTCCTCTTATTCCATCAGATAGTGGTAGATTGAACAATTTGCGATGATAAGCGGTAAATTGCCAGTAAACAATCAAAATTTCAGGTCGGCACATTTTAGGTTCAACGACTCTGGGGCCTCAAATGTAAAATCTTTAATTGGTAGTCCACACTTTGTATATATCACTGATCCACACTCGGCAGCGTCATCCACAGTCTCTTCATGTATCGACAGTGTTGTACCTTATGAGTCACAGGATGGTAACTCCTATATAGGACAAGGAGTTAGTAACTTGACAATTATGACCACAGAGGATGGAATAATACACATAGCTTATAGTGCAGCAGATGTTGCTGTGGGTGTTCCTGTTGGTGGAAATAGGACAGATACTAGTCTATCTTTATTATCATGGAACTTAGCAGGAATACGCTCAAAGCTCCTTGATCCTGAATGGCTCATCGGCCTAGGAAATGTTGATATTTGTGTTTTCCAAGAAACCTGGGCAGTTGATAAGGTGCATATCAATGGCTACATTTCACACTGTGTGGACACCCTACCGCAGAATATGTCAGGCAGGGCCAGCGGTGGCCTGTTCATTTTGGTTAGAAGCACTTTAGCCTGTAGACACAAGTTACTTTTGATAAACTCACTTGACATTACGGGTATTCAGCTTACTTTTCCGTCTTGCTTAGTCCTGACTGTGCTAAATGTCTATGCTAGGACAGAACCTCCCCAAAGCGAATCCTTAGTAGTCTCTTTACTAGATGATCTTATAGAAGGTTTTCAAGTGAATTCTAAAATTATAGTTGCTGGGGATTTTAAAGCCCTCTATTAAGCGCTTCCCTTGAAGAGGAGGACGAGTTGTGGGGCATTCCTAATGTGGTAGTTGGTAATCATTGTAAATGCTACTCAAATGTTGCACTGCAGATTGCTTCCCTAACTGCTTGTAGGAACCTGGTAGAAACCTGAGGGCTTGCAATGGAAGAACCCTATCAGACATAGGACGGAAGTCTAGCTTTAAGAGGGGTGCCTATGAAAGCACAATAGATTATATTTTTATTGATGCAAGACTTTGGCCACTAATGGAGGACAAGATTATTGGATCAAGGACAGATGGTGACCATAACTCTTTGCTTTTAAAATTAAAGGGCACAGCTCTGGATAGGGATGCTCATTGTAATTTTTCCAAATTAACAGAGCCCTCCCCAACTAACAATTGCAGAAGAGTTACTTGGCCGAAAATCCAAACCGACCAGGATCTTTATGCTAGGATATACGAGTTCCTAGCAGCATCTTTAGGTACTTTGTGTGACCACAGGGATAGTTCTGATCTACTTGATGCTTCGTATGTTACTCTAGTACATAAGGAACTTTTTAAGGCCCTAGAATCAGTTTTCCTAAAACAGAGTCGTATTGGAAGACCTGTCAGCGCAAAGGACCATCATTGGTTTAACAGCGATTGCAAGGAAGCCAAAACGGTACTATTAAAAGCAGTCAGAGAGTGTTCTGGAATGGATATAATTTCAGCTCGCAATAATTATAGATTAGCAGTCGGCAAAGCTAAGTGCGAACATGCTGACACAAACTGGAATGATCTGGTTTTAGCAGACCAAGACAGAGATAGCCGCATGTTTTGGCTTATCGGTCTAAGGGCAGTGCGGAAAACCCTATTTACAATAACCATCACATACAACAGGAAGTTTGGGTGGAACATTTCTCACGCCTATATTCCGATGATGTGGCTATTACGGATTTATACACTGATCAGGATCCCCCAATTGTAGACAATATTGTTATTGGCAAGACCGTAAATAAACCTTTACTAGTTTTTAGTTTAGAGGATACCATGTCTGCATTCAGTAAATTAAAAGCAGGTAAAGCCCCAGGACCAGATTTGATAACGAGGGATCTATATAAATCCGAACAAATGATTTGAGGACCATACATAAATCTTCTGTCTAATAGTATATTGGCTGGTGGGGATATTCCAGAAACATGGAGGGGAGCAGAGGTAATAACTATCTTTAAGAAGGGAGATCCTGCTATCCCCTCCAATTATAGACCCATCAGTCTAATTGACAATCTTCAGAAGATTTTTGCTAGGCAAGTTTTAGACAAACTCCAAGAATGAATGGATGCCAACAAGGTGTTGTCCCCAGCTCAAGCGGGCTTCCGTGCAGAAATTAGCACGTGCAACCAAGCCTTCAGGTTTTCCTTGTTGGCATGGAAATACGTGCTACTCAGGAAACAGTGGCTCTACGTAGCATTTGCGGACCTGCGAGCCGCGTTCAACTTGGTTCCATGTAATTTATTGTGGAAGACCATACTTGAAGAGGGGGCCTAGGAAAATCTGGTGTCCATAATTGCCAGATTGCATAAGGACAATTATGCCCAGATCAGGTGGGGGAAAAATGGGGAATTGACAGAGAGGATTTCAATCCAGCGGGGGGTGCGCCAAGGGTGTGTTCTCACCCCCACACTGTTTTCGCTGTTTATCAACAATGTGGTTAGTTGTCTGATGGGCTGTAAGAACGATGTCCCTAGGATGAATTATGTAAAAGTCCCCATCCTGCTCTTTGCAGATGACTCCTTGTTAATATCTACAACTCCCATGGGTCTACATGCACTACTAGATACATTTCTGAGCTTTTGCAATGAGGGGAAATTGGAATTGAAAACCGCTAAAACTAAATTTATGATGTTCGGAAAAGTACGGGGATGCGTAAGAGAGGTTAATGTTTTATAAGAACCACAGGAGCGGGTAGACCGTTTTGATTATTTAGGCATAGGTTTAAGTGAGACACTTAGCTGGGAATATCAGCTGAGGAAGAGTTCCCTGATTCTATGCCAAAGATCGAAATCAGTACTAATATTCTTAAAACAATCATATACTCAACCTCTTTCACCTGCCCTTGAAATTTATTGTGCAAAAGCCCAAAGTGTTGACTTATACGGAGCAGAAATATGGGGATTCAACTCGGTAAATAAACTAACGATCTGTGAGAATAGTTTTGTAAGGGCTCTTATTTTGCTAACTATCACAACACCACTCATCCCACTTTTTTGTGATCTTGAGATAAAAAGAATAGGCGATTTAGCCGCCCCGAGACTACTACTTATTAGCAGCGCCTTTGGACCACCCCACAATTATTTCATTACCATAATTCTTTACGAGAGGTCCTAGCACTAAATGGGGCAAAACAACTACAGTGATGCAGACATATTGCCAAATGTTGCAACCTTCTGAACCTGACGGTCTTGTGGTAGCACCCAGAAAAGGCCAAATGCGATGTTCTGACCCTCAGACCTTTGTATTGGAGTGTAATAGGGGGGGCTATATATCAATAACCAAGGGCTTGGACAGTTAACATATAATTTTTAAAATGTAAAAACAAGCTTTTTGTTTGAACCCTTCCTTGATTTGATTACACCCGCCTGTATGTTAGATTCAGATATGGTAACCTGCTTCTGAAATTTCTGGGGAAAGAGGCGTCTAGCCTAGTTTTAGATCTTTGTCCTGCTTGCCGTGAAGCTCACGATTCTGAAGAACACATTTAGTTTTTTTGTACAAAGTATAGGCAGCTGCGCAGGAAAAGGATTAGACCACTATGTCTCAATCTGGGAGCTAGGCAGCACCAGATCGCATTTAGGATCTTAAAATCTGATACATCCGGGCCAATAGTATTTGCTCTTAGTCGTTTTTTATTTTCCTTCTTGTTGATCCGTAAAAAAATTCTATTATAGTAACAAAGTCATTTTTAATTTTTTTCCCCCTACTTTGTACATGTATTTGAAAAATCAAGTTGGTATACATAGCCCAGTACTCAAAAAGATGTGTAGACTGTGTAGCATTCTCTTTTTTAGCTTGACCATGTAGGATTAATTTTTATATGTTATTTTACCCATTTTTGGGATGTCATCTGTACTCATGCTCCAAATAGTTTAATACTATTTTAATTGTATATATAGTTGTGTTTTTATCTTGTGTATACTTTGATTGTGTTTTGTACAAATGACCGAATAAAGTAATATGATGATGATGATGATTCATAAATATTTAATTGCTTTAGTTCTTCTGGAATTTACACTAATTCTAACTTGTTATGTATTGCTCTGGCTGGAATTTTGTTGTCCTAAAACCTATGTTTTCAATACTTACATATAATGTGCCTTGTTACAAAACCAAACCATTCCACAAATAAATGTAAAGCAAATTCTTGCCACTTATCTCTGTTCTCCTGTGCAGTTTAAAAGAAACAACTACATTGTGAGTTTGGCTTTCGTAGTGAGTGTGTCAACAACAAATACAAACACAGTTTGGTTTTGCTGACGGTACTGTGTTAACCTTTTGCAATCTCTTGTTCAATGTTATCAGTACTAATACCTGTGTCCTGTTCCTCAACACCACCAGAAACCAACTCTTAATTTTCCCTGGACTCCTCTTCAGGACCAAAGATGCAAAACTGAACATTTTCACAAATGTTTTCTACCTCTGCTAGTGTTCCATACAATAGAGGTCTATTCATCTCTACTAAAAATAAGGCATGTGTTTTCACAAAACAAAGTTTCTGGACTAGATTTCCCATTTTAGAATGATAAACAACTAACATTATAATGTGATGAAAAGGTGCTTCTGCACACTTTCTTTGGTAGATATGCCAGCGAATGACCCTGTAAATTAGTATACTTTCTCACAATTCCAATTTTCTGCTTCATACTTTTACATGAAAATTAATGTAGGAAAGTTCTCAATATGTCTATTGATTTGAGTCTAACACTGCAAATACTGCTACAGTTACATTTGTAAACCGGGGCCTCTGTATTTCTTTCATATACTACTTCAGCTATCAATTACTCTACATTGTAGGAGCCATCTCCTTTTTTTGCAATAGAAATAACATATTTAACCTCATAACAGTGACAGTTGTATCAACGGCATGAACTAATGTTCATTAAAGAAAGGCTCTACACTAAATGTGTGCTTCCATTCTACTTTTAAAATCTTGCAAAAATGTGTTGTATTAATAAGCCTTTCTTTTAGGTTTTTTTCATAGACATTGCTGTTTTGCCTTGTTTCCTCAACCTGTTCAATTTCAAACTAAATAGTTTCCTCTTCACAGCAAATGCCTTGCCAACTACTCTCTCAATATGTTGCTGTTGCTTAACTGCAGAACTTCTCCTCTTATACTTCTTAATTTTTCTTAGCAAATTCTGTGTTACTCTAGTTTGAAACATTCTAGCTCATATCTCCGTAAACTGTTTCTGTCTCCATGTCAAACTCCTTGTTTCTATATAACATGTCCTACTTTCAAAACCATGCACATCTTGCTGTTTGACAAGTGATTTCAAACTCTTGTTTTACTTGACAGTTTTCCCTCATTCTGCATTTTATGACACATTTACTACAGAAACCCCTTAGTTCTCTTATTAGGTACTCCTTTTTTATTCTTTGCATGTTCTCCGCCTTATTTTTTTTTCACTCTAAATTGTAAACTGGTAGTACAATTTCCTCTGTTTCTTTCTTCTTTGTCTCTTGTCAGGCTTTGTAATTCCTTTTTAAATACAAGTGGATACGTTGAAAGCAAATAAATAATACATTTACCTCTACAGTACATAGTATTAATTAGGTACTATAAGCAGGTAACTAAGTGGTCATTTCAGTGCGTAAAAGCTTATTATTATTGCATTTATTGAGCGCACAGCTACCCGGAGGTTTCCCGGCGCTTGCCTTGGGAACCCGTCCTGGCTTTTCCCTGTGAGATAGCCCCTACAGGGCATCCCCAAGGTGAAAGCCAGGCATCCCGCCGCAGGGGGGCCGTTGTGGAGATTAAGCAAGCTTATTGCCCAGAGTTGCAGAGTGAAAACCCATGATTAGAGCAGGTACCGAAGCGAGAATTATCGAGTCCGTGGACATTTGAGCTCAAGACCCTGCCGCGTCGGGAATTGAACCCTGGTCCCGGGTCTGACCTCAGCTTCCGGGTCTGCCTGCTCTACACCGTGAGCCACACTTCTCCACGTTTACCTCTACAGTACATAGTATTAATTAGGTACTATAAGCAGGTAACTAAGTGGTCATTTCAGTGCGTAAAAGCTTGTATAAGTCTCTCGGTATAGATCCATAAATGCACATACTAGTATATAGATAGGAGACTAGCTATTCCAGTTCTTTGAAATATATTGATTGACTATATTAGTGATTCACTGAGTATATAACTAAAAATTCGATAAACTATCTAATTCTGTAATTGGTGTGTTATTAGCTCTATGGGTTGTAAATAGTTACACAGGTGATTATTTTCATTGCTTATTTGCCCTGTTTCTTAAAGTAGGACATCTTAATGTATGTATTAGTGTTCACATTATTGTGTCAGTGCATGCATTAGTGTTTGGCTGGGTCTCTTGCTGTGTGTCTCTGTGTATACCTGGGTCTCTAAGTAGCTACATTACTGTTTAGTTGGCTGTGTTTCTAGCTATATTATTGTGTACCTGGGTGTGTCACTCCCTGCATCAGTCTGTGTGCTTAGGTATGTTACTGGCTGCATTAGTGTTTGACCAGTTGTGTCAATTAGTATGTGCATGGGTGTGCCAGTAACTGTATTAGTATTTTCTGGCTGTGTCAGTGTCTGTCTTGGTGTATACATGGTTGAGTGAGTACCTGTATCAGTGTGTTCATAGGTATGTCAGTGCCTGCATTTATATGTGCCTGGGTGTCTCAGTAGCTGCATTAGTGATTACACTTCTCAGTGGCTATATCAGTATATGCTTGGCTGTGTCAATGTTTGGATCTGTGTCTGTTTGCTTGTCTCACTGCTTGCATCAGTATGCTCCTGGGTGACTCAGTTGCTGCATCGGAGCATCACTATGTCCCAGTGGCTTTATTAATGTTTGGCTGAGTGCATGAGTGTCTACATCAGTGTGTTCATTGGTTTGTGAGTATCTCCATTAGTGTTTGCATGCATGTGTTAGTGTCTGCATCAGTGTCTACTTCGGTGTGTCACTAGCTCTATTAGTGCTTGGTGGGTGTGGCAGTAGCTCTAATAATGTATACCTGGGTGTGTCACTATGTGCATTAGTTTGTGTGTGCCTGCATGTTTTAGTGAATTTATCAGTATTTGCCTGGGTGTGTGAGTCTATTCACTACTGTGTATCTTGGTGTGTTAGTATATACATTACTGTGTGTCTAAATGTTTTAGTGTATGCATAAGAGTGCGCTTAGGTGTATAAGTGTATGCCTCAGTATGTCTGGGTGTGTTTGCATATGCATAAGCCTGTGTCTAGGAATGTCAGTGTATGCATCAGTGTCTACCTGGGATTGTCAGTGTGCATGGTCGAGTACCTAGGTGTGTCAATGTATGCATCTGTGTCTGTTTAGATATGTCGGTGTATGAATCAATGTGTGCCTGAGTGTGTCAGTATGTGCATAAATGTGTCATTAAGTGTGTTAGTGTATGCATCAGTGTGTGCCTGGGTGTGTCATTCTATCCATCAGTGTCTACTTGTTTTTTTTAGTGTGTAAATCAGTGTGTGCCTGGGGGATCAGCGCATGCATCACTGTCTGGGTGTGTCAGTGTATAGATCAAAGTGTTCCTGGGGCTCTTCCTATATGTCAGTGTGTGCCTTAGTTTAGTAGTTTATGGATCTGTGTGTGACTAGGTGTATTAGTGTGGTTATCAGTGTGTGCATCAGTGTGTCAGTGTATGTATTAGTTTATGTGTGCCAGTGTAACTATATGCATCTGTGTATGCATAGGTGTGTCTGTATATACATCAGTGTCTGCCTGGGTGTGTCAGTGTATGTATAAGTGGAATTCAGACAAAACATTGAGTAAAAAATATCAAGATACAGAAATATCGAGTTTTTATGATCGTGATAAACAAATATTGTGAAGCAGGAATATCGTAGACAAGAATATCCATTTTCCAAGGTAAGTAATATCAAAGTCAAAAATATCTATGTTGTTAATATCGATGTTAAAAATATCTATGTTGTTAATATCATTTCCAAGTTATTGTTGTTAATATTTTCATTTTTTAATCAACTTCATCTGTTTTAATATATGATTTATTTGTACAAGTTATCAATTGTTTGTATAAATATTAATATTGTTTTTCATGGATTTTGTAATTTTTTTTTTTTAAATCTCTTTATTCGCATCAGGTCGGTACACATAAGCATACAGTCACATAGCGTGTGGAGAATATTAGCGACATCATTAACAGGAATACAAAATGAATCGTAGTTAGGTGTGACCAACAATAAGATGAGCAGTGCAACACATTCTAGAAACTCCATTTTCCGTTTTCTAGTTCTATCAGTAATACGCACATGCACAAAGACGATGCAAAGAGATAAACAAAATGCAAAAAACCATCAAACAGAGAAATGCCAACAAGGGAGAGAGAGCGAACAACAACATTTTGATCATTTCAAGGTGGTAATAGCGGTTGCATGGGTGACCACGGGATGCCGGTGTAACCAGGAAGTGAGTGTTAGCAGAACAGGCATGGCAGACGGGGACCAGCGAGCGAAGAAACAGGGTATCATACAGCCCTCCGCAAGGCAGCCACCAAAGGGGTGACTGCAGCACCATTCCACATCCCGGCCGCAGCGCGGGAAGAAACAAGTAGCCAATCTCATCACAGTAGACAATGCAGTCTTGTCGGGGGAAGAACAGCTATCCCACCCCTTCTGGTACTAGAGAGCTCGCCGCCTGTGATTGCGCAGCCTGCGTTAGCTTGCTAATGTACTGTCTGTATTGGCCCCAGATGTTGACAGGGCGCGAGGCGGTTGGGAGCTGCGCGGAGTATTCCACATTGTTTATGTTGCACTGGGCCAGACTGCGGAGCCATGCTTTTGAGTTGGGAATGCGCTTAGAACCCCAGAGCATAGCAATTTCCCTTTTTGCGAGCAGAAAACCAATGGCAGCAAGTTTCCTCGTGGTGCGGGGAAATTCAACAACATACCCCATCAGTGCAATCTCAGGTATGGGACTCAGGACGCACTCTAAAATGTTACCCAGTATGTGGTGTACCTGCAACCAGTAGTCCTGCAGTTTGGGACACGTCCATGCAAGGTGGGCAAAGTCAGCGTGTGGGGCTTTGCATTTGGGACAGTGATGTGGCCTTGACGGGTCAGGTCTGTGAGCCAAGGCCGGTGTGAAGTACAGCCGCCGCAAGAACTTAAAGTGTATTAGTTTGTGCCTGCTGTTGATGGAGACATCTTTGGTGGCCCGGCAGCAAGCGGACCATTGGTCATCAGTGATGGCTCTGCCCAGATCCGCCTCCCATGCTGCACGTACTCGCGCGTCTGAGGCAGGAAGTGCCACCACACATATTTTGTACAGCTTAGACACAACATGCGCACCATTGGGGGACTGTATCAAGAAGGTCAGGGCCTCCAATTTGTCGGGAGGAAGCGGGAAAGAGGGAAACTGTGCTGTGAGCATGGACCTCAACCGGGTAAGAACGAATGAGTCCATGAACGTCCGATCGGTAAAACGGTGGTCTTCCGAAACCGAATAGATGTGTCCTTCCGGGAACAAATCCCCTATGGTATTAAGCTGGTATTTGGAAAGAGTACGACAGATCACCGTTTCAGAAGTGATAGGGAGCCAGTGGGGGTTCGGAAGTGGGAGAGCCGGTGAATATAGCACGTGCCTCCGGAGCAGTCGACGCAGCTGCATCCAAGCCCAGGAAGTAGTGGAGGCAGTCTGGATATCCTGAGGGTCGCGGGGCAGGCCCCTAGGCAGTAGCATCTTGAGGGCAACAGGCCACGCTAGGTCCGCCTCCGGCCTCAGATGAGGTATCCGGGCGTCAGGGTGAAACCAGGGGTGTGCGTAAGCGCACTGAGCAACAAGATAGTAAAGGTGAAAGTCTGGTACTCCAAAACCGCCCCGTTCATAGGGCAGAGTCAGGGTTCGCCAGGAGACTCGCGGATTCTTGTCCCCCCAAACCAGTCGCAGCAACAACAAGCGTAGCTGGGTGAAGAAAACCTTGGTTAGTGGAATCGGCATATTGTGGAACAGGTACAGGAAACGGAGAAGCACTACCATCTTTATGATAGCTATGCGTCCTGCCATGGAAAGAGGAAGGCAAAGCCAGTGGGCGAGTTATCTTCCAGAAAGTCCAAGGCCCGGCCGTAGTTCAGGCGGACCATGGAGACTGCATCCAGGTGTATGTGGATACCGAGATATTTCACCGAGTCCGCGTTCCAGTCGAGCGGGAATGGACAGTCCCAACGTACTCCCCAAACCGGGTTATCTCGAGGAGAAGGGGTTCCAGGTTCGTCTCAGGGGACCGGACATAGAGTATGGTATCGTCCGCATATAGAGAGATGAGGAGCGGGCCAGTACGAAACTGGAGGCCACAATGCAAATGCCGTTCTTGAAAGTGACGAACCAATGGGTCCATGGCTAGGATATACAACAGCGGGGAAAGAGGGCAGCCCTGTCGGGTGCCCCTCGAGAGTGGGAAGCTATCAGAGATGGTGCCATTAAGGCGCAGTCGCGCCCTAGGGGCGGTATAGAGCAGTTCTACAGTGGCGATGAACATTGGGGGCATGCCCATCCGTCGCATAACAGACAGAAAGAAAGGCCACTCCAGGGAGTCAAAGACCTTCTCGGCGTCCAAAAACACCGCCGCCACCGGGGTGTCAGGGTCTATTCTGTGTAGGACAGAAAAAAGAGTTCTAAGATTAAAGGAGGTGGAGCGGTGGGGGACAAATCCGGATTGGGCAGGGGAAATAATCTGCTCCACCAGGAGCGATAAGCGGATTGCGAGGACCTTGGCCAAGATCTTGTAGTCAAGGTTGAGCTGTGATAGGGGCCTGTAAGAGCCACAGAGGGACGGGTCACGACCAGGCTTGGGCAGCAGCACGATCACCGCTTCTCGAAGTGTGGGAGGCAAGACCCCGGTTTCCAACGCCTCTGAGTACACCTCCATCAGGTGGGGCACCAGCTCGTCTTTGAACTCCTTATAGAAGTCGGTCGAAAAGCCGTCCAGCCCAGGAGCCGAGGAGCCCTTCAAGGCGTCGATAGCCTCAATAACGTACTCGGGTATGATAAGATCGGCAAGGAAATCCTGCATGCCCTTCTCCAGAAACACCATGGCTATCTCATCAATGTAGGGGCCAGGATCACGACGGTCTTCAGGCAAGGAGGAGGTGTATAGTGTTTTATAGTAGGACAGGAAGGTAGCGCATATGGAAGGGGTGGTCTGGTGGCGAACGCCAGAGTCATCTACCAAGTCAGTTATATAGGAGGCCTGCCGGGGGGGCGCAGTAGCTGTGCTAGGAGCCTACCAGGTCTGTCACCCTCCCCGTGTTGTCTAGCTGTGTGTTGTGTATGCAAGAAGTTCAATTCCCTGTCTGCGGCATCCCTGAAGTCTTCTAGCAGACCCAGACGTTTGGTCTCTAAAGCGCCATCAGGGTCAGGGAGTCTGGAACTATCCAACACGGCAATGTCTTTCTCAATACGAGTCATTGTGGCTCGGATCTCGCGTCAGGACCCAACATATTTCGTGATGCACCCCCCCCGGATGGTGGCCTTGAAACCCTCCCACAATGTGGCCCATGTGTCAACAGTGCCCGTGTTAAGCTCAAAATAGTCTTCTATTGCCTTTCGAATGTCTTCCTTAAAAACTGGGTCAGCCAATGCCTTGCCAGGGAAGCGCCATTGCCTCTCGTACCCTCCCAGTCTAGGAACCAGGAGAGTCAAAAGTATAGGAGAGTGGTCTGAAAAGGTACGTGGGAGTGTAGAGTGTGTATCCACCCAACCAACCACACCCGGGGAGAGAAGCCAATAGTCGATCCTAGTGCTAGTATTTTGATATCCAGAATGATGTGTGTAAGCGGGCGAGTGGGGGTGAAGCCGGGCTTCAACATCATTAAGGGGATAGTGTGCACACATGGTTGAGAGCACAGCACGAGAGCGAGGTTTGCAATCCGGCGATGTAGAGGTGCTATCCCGTGCAGGGTCCATCAACAAATTAAAATCCCCACCCACCACCAACATGTCAGTGTCAATGCATAGCAAAACGTCATGGAGACCCTGGAGCATGGCAGGGTAGTCGGTGTTGGGCCCATACACTCCAACAAAAGTAATCTTAAAGCCGAGAAGCGTCCCAGTGACCACTACATATCTACCCTCCTTATCAAGAACGCTATCAGAGTGTACAAAGGGGACCCGCCGGTGCACCAAAATGGCTACCCCTCGCGCATACCTACTGTAGTTAGCGAAGAACCTGTGCGCGCCCCAGCCCTTGGCAACCATAGCTGAATCAGCCTGCCCCAGGCGTGTCTCCTGCAGAAACAACACATCCACCCCATGTTGAGCTGCATAGTTCAGGACTTGCTTCCTTTTTCTAGTGTCGTTGAGTCCCCGAACATTCCACGACATCAGAACCAGTCTGGAAGGACCGGGCTGCTGACCTACTCTAGCCATGCAAAACTGTACTGGACATCAGTGAACAATCTTGTGTGTATCCGCCGCTGCCCCCCGCAAAATAGGCATCTCTCAGAACGAAAAACAAAGCATGCACAGGAACATTCCAACTAATGCATGAAACAACCACTCCCACCCACCCACCACCCAGCCTCACGTGAACCCCCCGGAGGCACCACCCAGCCCAAAAACCAATACCAACAGCAGTATAAAGAAGCAGGAGTCCAATGCAAGTCTTGCAAAAAAGAAACACTCTCAGAAAAGAGCACCAAGCGGCTCGCGCCATGGGGGGAGGCAACGCTCCACCGGGCAGACGTAACATTCAGGTCGACATTCAAATCGTATCAGCGTGTAAGAGCCCTGCCAGGAGATTCAAGTAGTTAGCAGTGCAGTGCATTAGTGAGTGGACTAGAGAAGGGGAGACAGGAGTCAGCCCTGTCTGCTCTCAGCAAAAAGGTCGGCGCTAGCCTGCGAGTTCATGTCCGGTGGGGATTGCTGCGCTTTGTCCGAGGACCGTGGCGACCCTCTATTTTTATAGGCTAGGCAGAACTCTTGTGCCTCGGTGGGAGAGTCAAATATGCGGAACCTGCCATTGACGTCTACCCTCAGTCTGGCAGGGTACAGCATGCCATAGCGCAGTCCCAGTTTACGCCGCGAGGCCTTGACGCCAGTGTATTTGCGACGGGCATCCTGCACCATCATCGTGAAATCTGGAAAGAAAGAAAGCACCCCACCCTGCCATTTCACTTCGCCCGCCTCACGAGCGGCTTTCAGGGCAGCATCCCTGTCCCTAAAGTTCATGAGTCTGGCAATGATGGGGCGAGGTGGCAACCCTGGGGCGGGCCGAGGACCCAAGGATCTATGTGCCCGTTCCACCACAAAGCCAGCTGTGAAAGTGTCTCTGCCGAACAAGTCAATCAGGAGCTGTTCCACAAAAGTGTCAAAGCGGCCAGTGGCCGTCGTCTCCGCCACACCAATAATGCGAATGTTATTGCGCCTACTGCGCACTTCCAAATCCTCGTTCTTAATGGCCACCTCCTTAAGGATCTTCTCCACCCGCTCCAGTCTTTTCAGCGTGGAAGCAGCGCCATCCTCCAGGTCAGAGACTCGGGATTCAGCCACATCCAGACGTCTATCGTGGGACTGGATTTTCGCGCCCATCTCGGCCATCTTCTGATCAAGGGTGTCAAAGCGGGAGTCAATGGCTTTGAACCCCGCCCGCATCTCGCCAAGCATCTCAGCCACCATACCCGCCATGTCCGCCGATGGCGCAGGGCTAGCCGAAGCAGCAGGTCTGGCAGGCTGATTGTCGGCCGAGCAGATGGGGGGTTTATCGAAGTTGAGCTTCTTCTGCGTGGGGTCCTTCCGTCTCGTTGTAGCCGGTAGGCCCATCCCGCCTCCAGCCGTTCGTGAGGATGAGGGATCGATAGTAGGAGCAGAGGTGTGGGCAGCGCTGGGGACAGGCGTGTGTCGATGGTGAAACACAGCGGTGGGGGCGAGAATGCGGAGCCCCCACTAGATGGAGATACGCGGGCCGCCTGAGAGACCCCCGAGAGACCCCCCGTGCGCCCCCCGCCACCCCCCGACCGCACCCAGGGCCAGCTGCCCGTCGTCCCTGCCCGTCACCAGCCAGCCCAGGCAGGCCCAAAAAATCGAGGCCCCGGCTCCCGAGGCCGGACCAGGCCAGAAGGACTGGATCAGCACCGGGGGCCAAAAACCCCCACCAAAGGAGCCCACCCGGGACCAGTAACAGACCGGGGAGGGCACAACAGCGGCCCGAATGCCAAGGGGGGGACGTGGGAACCCGAGGGAGACTCACCAGGCGCTCCCGCGCGATAGGGCTCACGTCCGGCGGGACCCGACAGGCCCCACCGCCCCTCAGCACACCACGGCCTCCGGGGACAGAAGCAGGCATTTTTCGACCCCAGGCATCAGCGGATCACATGTGAAAGTCGCCTTTTTCCAGCCCATCCAGCGGAGCTCTACAATCAGGCGGCCATTGCGATCACCTGCGTAGCCACGCCCCCGATTTTGTACATTCTTAGTTGCTTTAAAATATAATTTAATTGCTTATTGTAATCGTTTGTGTTGTAGGGATTGTGGGGTTTGTAGGGGTACAGGGAGAGTAGTAAATTAAATATAATTAATTATTAATTCAATTTTGTATTATTAATAATTGTTTTGAGGACTGATATTTAAATGGTGCAATTAATTTATTTTTTAAGCTTTGTTTTAAAAGTGGGTTGTAGTGATTGCAGTGGTACAGAGTAGGAAGTAAATTAATTATAATTCATTAATCATTAAATTTGAATTATTACTAAATATCTCATTGATAATTTTGTAACTTGTTTTATATTTTTGGTGTGGGTTGTTGGTTTTTTCATAATTGATGTTAATTATTAATAATTATTGAATTGATAAATAAATGCATACATTGAGTATGTAAGACATTTTTTAAGTTATGCATCACTTGCGGGTTGTTTGCAGAGGTAAAAATAGTGAAGTTAATTCAATATATTTAATTCATTATTAGTTCCTTATTATTAATCATATAATTGATAATTAATTATGTATATTGTTTAATTTAGATATCTGCAAGTTATATATCAGGTGTGGGTGTTTGTGTTTGTAGGGGGGACGGGTGGGAAGTTAATTAAATATAATTTATTCATTATTAGTTAGTGATTTATTGTTTAAATGATAATTAATTTTTTTAAATATGTAAGTATCACAACACAATGTTTTAGATATTTTTTAGGTGTGGGTTGCTGGATTTCTAGGGGTACAGGGAGGGAAATTAATTAAGAAATAATTGATAATTAAGAATTCATTTGATACAATGTAAGAATTCATTTGATATTAATTATTTCATTGATAAATATGTAAAATGTTGAAATATATTAGGTGTGTGTTGTTTACTTTGTTTACTTTGTGAAGATATAGGGTGGGAAATTATTTAAGTAATAATACATTTAAACATATTTATTCAATTATTAAAAATAGTGTTCTTTAATGCGTTATCTGCTAATTGTGTTATGCTTTTTAATTTTAATTACATTTTATTTGTTGGTTGTTATGATTTTGAGAATATATTGTGGTATTTTGAGTACATTCATAATACTTGTTTTAGTTGATAATAATTATTAAACATTGTCTCAAGTACCTGATTCTCCACAGAGGCAGAATGTAGCTACTTCCCAATAAATCAAAAAAGGACTAGCTGGAATGGGGTTGGTATGATATTATATTATAATCATAATAGTGACTCAGTA
This sequence comes from Lissotriton vulgaris, assembly GCF_964263255.1. Lineage (NCBI taxonomy): Eukaryota > Metazoa > Chordata > Amphibia > Caudata > Salamandridae > Lissotriton > Lissotriton vulgaris. Next base: position 46,926 of record NW_028251417.1, read on the forward strand.
TTGTTTTGTCAGAAGGAGATGGCACCTGTTGGGTGTCTTTAGAAAGCCCTCACCCACCAACCTAGTTGGTGGCATGCTTCATCATCGGGCCCACCCAGTGACACCTAGCGTGTCCCGGGTGTGCTACGATGCCTGACTACAGCGGAGCAGGTATGTCACTGTGTGTGCGGTGAAGGTTGTTAAGTAAGTGAGTTTAAAACGGCTTGGCGGGGGTCCCAGTACCCAAAGGGTAAGAACACTTTATTAAATGGGCCTCCGCCAGCGGTTAAAAATAAGGCAGTAGGACGTTAGAGGCGGGTTACGACCTCCTACGTCCTTTGATGTGTCAACATGTTTCAGCCAGTGCCTTATCTGTAATCTGGCTTTCTTCAGGACTGATAAAAAGTGTGTGCAGTTAAAATTAGGGGATGTGTAGTGCAGGCTATGTGTCTACACGCCCTAAAGTGTATCTAACTGTGAGAGGGGGGATTCCCTTCTCAAGATCACCTGTACAAATAACATAAAGGGACATAGACAAAACATACATGGGAGAAAAAGAGTCACTAGTAGAATTTTATCATAGATACTGACAGCCGGCTAAATAGCGATGGGGTGCAGGCTATTCACGGCTCAAGTGTAATGGTACTGGTGGTACCATTATGGTGAAAGATCGCATTAGAACTTCGGTGGTGAAGTGGTTAAAACAACGGAAATGTTAAACATTGGTGAAGAAAGTGAAAAAATCAGGCGTAAGGGCTATGGCTTACGCTAGTTTTAGGTAGGTATGGCTTCAAGGTTATTGAAGTGGCATGGGGTTGACCCTATATGGGAGACAAAGGTGGGACCACTGGGGTTAGGAAACCTGTAGGGAGAAAAGTAGCGCTTACCCAGCGTAGTGGTGGTAGATCAGCATACTCACAGGATTACTGGTCAGAGCCGGCGTGGGACCTGTTGTGCCTCCTTCGCAGAACCGGTAAGTGATGGCTTGTTCTGCTGGTTTATATACTGGTGCTGATAGGCTAAGTGAGGGCACCTGGAGGGGGAGGTAATGGTAGAAAGACTCGAATGTTCGAGTCATAGTCGCGTTGCACGGAAGCTGATAGGCTAATTGAGGGCACCTGGAGGGGGAGGTAATGGTGGAAAGACTCAAAATTCGAGTCATAGTAGCGCTGCAGGTGTGCCGATTGCTTAGCGCTGCAGCGTGTCGGGGTTGCTCGTGTGCGCATGCGCGCGTGTGAGTGGCTCGTCTTCGCGCATGCACGAAGCGGTAATCCAAAAGGGCGCATGCGCGGTGAAGCGGTGTTGCCGCGCATGCGTCTAGGTTGTTATGGGCGCCCTTGCTTGGCAACTGCTGTAGGCGCTGGGAGATTATCGGGATAAGTGGCATTCTTTTAGGAATCTCAGAGGGATGCCAATGTATAAAGAATTGCAGAAAAGAATTACAGAAAATTACAGTACAGATTAAAGATAATAATGGAATGCTTGTCACGAAGGCTGGTGGTATATGGGAGTGTCATAGTGATGACAAGCAACAGGACCCAATATTCAGGGAAAATACGAACCAAATGTGCAGGGGGGTTCTGGGGGTACTCAATGAGTGGGTAATTACGTGGTAGACAGAGAGTTCCAGGGGATGGCATCGTTCAGGCCATTAGTGGATGTGGAAAGGCGGTATATCCATCTTTGTTCTTTATTGAGCAGTTTTTTATCATTATTGATGGGGCTTTCGGGGATTTGCTCAATGACTGTCCAGGAGAAGTCATTAGGTGTGTGGCATTGGGTGATGAAATGGTTAGTCAGTTTACTGATGTTCTTTTTACATCGCATCGTGCTGCGATGCTCGGTGATCCTGGTTCTGACTTTACGTGTGGTCATGCCCACATATCTGAGGCCACACGTGCACGTGAGTAAGTAAATCACATTACGGGAGTTACAGTTGGTGTGGCTCCTTTGGGACCAGATTTTGTTAGGTTCCAGGTTTAAAGTTTTAGTGTGGGATGTGAGGTGGCATACACTGCAGTCGTTGCAGGGGTAATGTCCTGTGACTCTGGGCATGCACCAGGCATTGAGTATGGTGTTCTCTGCCGGTTTTGGGGGTGGTTTAGGGCGGGTGCTGACTAGTTGGTCTCGCAGGTTATGGCACCTCTTGTAAGCGAACCTTGGTAGCTCCCAGTTTCTCTGTCCAGAATTAATGATTTTCCAGTGCTTCTTGATAATCTTCGCCACCTCATTGGAGGCAGTATTGTCAGTGGTGACACAGGTTGTAGGTTGTTCCTCATCTTCTTTGATGATGTCCTCCAGTAGTGCTTCCCGGTTTTGGTTTCTGGCCCTTTTCTGGGTCTTCTTGATTATGGCCTTCGGGTAACCGCGGTTTTCCAGTTTTGTAGCTAGATCCGTAGATTGTGATTTATAATCATTCACATTTGAGCAGTTTCTTCTGATCCGAAGGAACTGACCAAACGGTAGGTTTTCTTTAAGCGGCCGGGGGTGGAAGCTGGTGAAATGAAGTAATGAGTTCCTTGCTGTGGGTTTATAGTAGGTGGTGGTCACCAGTGTTCCATTCATGACAGTTATTTGTAGGTCAAGAAAAGGGAGTTGGTAGTTGCTGGATGTACTTGTGAAGTTTAGATATGGGTCTCTGCTGTTGAGCCAGTTCAAGAAGTTGTCCAGTTCATGCTGTGAACCTTGCCAGATGACCAGTATATCATCGATATACCTGTGCCATTTCAGGATATGATGTTTGAACGGGTTGGTTTCCACTGCGATGTTGGTGCTTTCGAAGTGGTGTACATAAAGTCCGGCCACGCTCGGAGCGAAAACACTGCCCATTGAGGTTCCATTTGTCTGCAGGTAGAAGGTGCCGTCGTACTCGAATTAGTTTTCTTTCAGGGCGAGGGCTGCACATGCCAGTACGAAGCTCCTCGGAGTGTGGTAAGGCCAGGGTGATGCTTCCAGGATGTCATGTAGTACCTGCAGGGTGGCATCTTGTGGAAGGCTGGTGTACAGGCTTTCCACGTCAAGCCCTACCAGTAATTGTGTGTCAGGGTTGAAGGTAATGTTATTGATTACCTGTAACAAGTGTTTGGTATCTTTAATGTAGGAGGGGGTCTTTTGCACCAGGGGATTCAGGAAGAAGTCACAGTATCTAGAGAGTGGCTCTAGTACAGAGTTAATGCCCGACACAATTGGTCTTCCTCGGGGTGGGATTACCCCTTTGTGTACTTTGGGTACTGTATAGAAGTATGGTATTCTGGTGTGTACTGGGCAAAGGTATTTGGCCTCCTGTTTGGAGATGTGTTCCTCGTCTGCTGCCCTTTTAACAAGGGAATGCACAGTTGTTCGTAGCCGATCTGTTGGATCATGTTCTAGTCTGCGGTAATTCCTGCTGTCGCTGAGTAGTCTGCGGCATTCTGTTTCGTAGTCAGCTTTATCAAGGAGTACGATGCCACCTCCTTTGTCTGCTGGTTTTATTATTAGCGTGGGATTGTTTTGGAGGCGTTGTATGGTCTGTCTCTCCTCCCATGACAGGTTGTTGAAGTGTGTGGTTGGGTTGAGATTCTCAATGTCATGATATACTGCCTGTTCAAATGTGGTGATCTCAGGCGGGATGGTGGAGGGAGGTGGGATGAAGGTGGATTTGACTCTAAGCCCTGTGATGTTAGGGTTGTCATCAGGTTGTGTGGGATCGGGGGTTGTTTTCTCAAAGAAGGATTTCAATTTCAGTTTCCTGAAGAATTGTGCTAGTTCAGCATGCAGTTTGAATTTATCAAGTCTGGTTGTTGGCACGAATGACAATCCCTTCTCCAGTACTGCCTGTTCCTTGATGGACAGGGGGGTACTGGATAGATTGAACACCAGTGACGATTGGGCAGTGGGGTTCGCTATTTGCTCGTTCCTGGTGTTGCTTCTTTCGTCTTCTGGCGTGTGTTGGAGCTCACTGGGTTTTCTTCTTCTGCCCAATGTACCTGTGTGTTGTTGTGCTGGTTTGTTCTTCGGCGGCCTCGTGTTCTGTGGCCCCGTCCTAAAAAAGGGAAATTTGGGCCCTGGTTGCCTGCAAAAAGCGGCATAGGTCCTGTGGGGTACATGTTGGGGAAGCCAAAATAGGGATTCTGCATGTGGCTTAAGTTCGGTGGGAAACCATAGAATTGGTTTGGTTGTCCTCCTTGCCAGTGGTTAGGCCATCGTTGTCCTCTGCGTCCTCTTCCTCCCCGTTTCTGTGATCCACCGCTAGAGTCACTAGAGACGGAGCTGTCATCACCTGAGGAGTTGGGTATATTAGTCTCTTTGGTAGGCGGGGTGTAGTTCTCCTCTGAGTATGGTTATACTTTGGCATAGGAGAATTTTTTGAGATCTTTCTCAAATTTTTTAAATTTGGCCTGGGTCAGGTAGTCCTTGTACTCATTGATCTCCCTGTTCTGGTCATCTAGTTTTTCTTAAATGATGTGATAGTAGCTTTGAAGTGTCTCTCTGTTTCTTCGATTTCAATGGATAGTGTGTCTGACAGGCGTTTGGCTGTCTTGAGAATGAGAATCATCCAGTCCCTGGTGCAGTGCCAGGCGATCTGGGCCCAGTCCTTCCTGAACGTGGGGTCATCAAGGAAAATCCTGGGTGCGTTGGATACTAGAAGCCCTCTTGGAGCCGAATTGGTTCTGAGATATTGGGCCAGGATTGTCCCATGGAGGATAGTGCGTATCCTGTTGCGCTTTTTCTCTGTTAGGGTCTCCCAATCAGTGGTCTGTGCGATGGTGCTAGAGATGTTAAAATCTGTTTGGAATGACGGGTCAGATAGTATATCTGCCAAGTCACTTTCAGAAAAGGTCAAGCCATGGTTTTCTGCCATGGTCAGGTATACTCTCACAGCTGCGCGCTGTCAATAAGTGCGTGTATCAAGAGGGAGAGAGAGGACCAGATAGCTAGTCCAGATCCCCGGTTTATATGTTCAATTAATCAAAAAAGGACTAGCTGGAATGGGGTTGGTATGATATTATGTTATAATCATAATAGTGACTCAGTATTGTTTTGGCGTGTAGACACATAGCCTGCACTACACATCCCCTAATTTTAACTGCACACACTTTTTATCAGTCCTGAAGAAAGCCAGATTACAGATAAGGCACTGGCTGAAACATGTTGACACATCAAAGGACGTAGGAGGTCGTAACCCGCCTCTAACGTCGTACTGCCTTATTTTTAACCGCTGGCGGAGGCCCATTTAATAAAGTGTTCTTACCCTTTGGGTACTGGGACCCCCGCCAAGCCGTTTTAAACTCACTTACTTAACAACCTTCACCGCACACACAGTGACATACCTGCTCCGCTGTAGTCAGGCGTCGTAGCACACCCGGGACACGCTAGGTGTCACTGGGTGGGCCCGATGATGAAGCATGCCACCAACTAGGTTGGTGGGTGAGGGCTTTCTAAAGACACCCAACAGGTGCCATCTCCTTCTGACAAAACAATACTGAGTCACTATTATGATTATAATATAATATCATACCAACCCCATTCCAGCTAGTCCTTTTTTGATTAATTGAACATATAAACCGGGGATCTGGACTAGCTATCTGGTCCTCTCTCTCCCTCTTGATACACGCGCTACTTCCCAATACCCACTCTCCGGAACACACCGCCTATTAATGCAGCTGCTCCAGAAAGGGGAAAAGGGGATTGGGACAGACGGGAGAAAACTCTGACTGGACCTGGACTTTCTCTCTTCTTCGCTAGAGTCTTCTTCTTCTGACTCTAACTAGACTGATCGGAGAGTTCCTAATGCACAGAAGGAGATACAATGTCAAGGTAGACCTAAACTTCACCTTTACTATAAACAGTTATACTCAACTACATCTTATGCTCTTCCCTACCAGGTGTGGAAAGAGTTTTTGCTTCTCTTCTATTTTCAATAATGGTAGCATCAGCAATAGCTTTCTGGAGCTGAGGGTACCTAATACAGAGATGGGAATACAATGAAAATGTTAATCACTCGTACCCCTCAGCACACACAATTAAGGCTGATGAAAGATTTATCCTTCCCTACCAAGCATTAAAGGTGTCTTGCTTCTCATCTAATTTAATAAATTGAGAATAACCACAGTATTACTGTTAATATTGTCATTCGAAGGTGGTATTCTCTTTACGTTAATGTCAATGTCTCTCTCAAGTAACAGTTTCTTTACCACAATTATAACAAAGGTTGTGATGATCTTGTTGAGCTCCAAACAGTCCAGCTTCAAGGCAGGAATGTGCAAAAGGAACAAGGTAGGTAAGAAAAGGAAGTATAGAACAGGAAGGAATGCTTTGTGAGGCTGAGGCAATGTGAAGCACAGAACTGGAGCACTTAGTCTAGTCCACCCTGCAGTTAATTGAAGATCACTCCGGACATATGACGTTTAATTACTGGAATACTGGCTTACTTGAATGCTGTATGATGAGATCAAGGCATGAGGACACCTTCCACATTCCCACAAGCGCTGGAACTCGTAGGCTCCCTTTCCTGCACTCTAGAAACTGTGGACTTGGAGGAGTGCGGCGGAGTCCTCCAAAACGGTGGTGCTGAATCTTGAATAATTCACCAGAACAGTGAATCCACTATGAATGGTAATTCCAGACTCTCCTCCACACAGAATCGCTGCGGGGAAAATCAGACTAAAGAAGGGGAGAGAAGGAATCTCCCACATATCCAGGGATGAGCGAGAGTGTCTCCCGACAACTTGGGACTACAAAGTAACCTGTTTCCCTGCTTTAAATATCTAATAGGGGGAGTGTCTAGGAAAGAGTCTTCTCCTCATGGAGTCAAATTGAAGTGTGCAGTTGAATGCGCACTCTCATGACTCAAAATCACGAACATCGCAAGATTTCACAACTCTACCAACACTAGCTATAGAACATCATGCAAACTTGACGGCAATCTTGTAACATATTTTTTCATCTACTTATCAATTCACAGATTGACACAAGAGGGTTTTACCAAGACCCTATGCTTTTTGCAATTCTGCTTCCCCAGGGAAATGGTATTCACTTGATTCCTGACACATTGTAATAATTATGTTAAATGTTAAATTTTTGTTAAAATGTAGAAATATATTTTTTAAATTTAAATATATATATGTTGTTATTTAATAGAGTTGATTAAATATGTTATTTGTTTGAAGTAAACTATTCTCTCTCTACTGTTTTATTGACTGGAGTGGGAATAGTACATTTAACCCCTCTTGTGACCAATGCTTTCCCTACTGTTTCACTGACTGAAGTGGGAATATTAAATCTTACCCCTCCTGAGTCCAATGCTTTTCCTACTGTTGCACAAACTGTTGTGGGAATAGTACATTTTGCCCCTCTTGAGTCCAAAGATTTCCCTACTATTCCACAGACTGGAGTGGGAACAGAAAGTATCACTCCTCCGCAATCTAATGCTACCCCTACTTAGTCCAATGCTGTCCCTACTGTTGCACTCACTGGAGTGGGAAAAGTAATTTTACCCCTCCTCAGTCCAACACTTTCCCTACTGTTGCACAGGCCGGAGTGAGAATAGTACATTTTACACTACTCTCGAGTCCAAAGCTTCCCCTCCTGTTGCACACACTGGAGTGAGAATAGTAAATTTTACAACTCCTGAGTCCAATGCTTTCCCTACTGTTGCACCGAATGGAGTGGGAATAATAATTTGTACCCCTCCTGAGTCTGAAGCTTACCCTACTGTTGCACAGACTGGAGTGGGAATAGTATGTTTTAACCCTCCTGGGTCCAACGCTTTCCCTACTGTTGTACTGACTGGAATGGAGATAGTAAATTCAGCTGAAACAGCTTCAATCAAGAAACGTTTTCAGATTTATTTTATTTTATGGAGCAGAAAGAAACAGGAGGATGTCACTGATGCAATCTGGGGTTTCTTTGAAAGGTCTTCATCAACAAGAATGTTGAGGCTCTTGACTGACTTTTTTAGAGTGGGAAGGGGGCCTAACTCCTGAGCCCAAAATGAGGGAATCCAGCAGTGTGGTTTGTTTTTTACTATCATCATCTTTGTTTACCCAAGTTCTACTTTAGTTGGTATCTGTTCATCCAGTCCTGAATGAATATCATGGTGCTCTGGTAGAATGGTGTTGAGTCAGGAGTATCCATAAGGTTGAATACTAGCTACATATCATCAGCATAGTTGTATATTTTTACTTTCTGCCTTTGTATTGAGTTTACCAGTGGGCGAATATAGAAGTTAAAAAGGATGGGGGATAGAGAGGAGCCTTGAGGCACTCCACAACTTAGCTTGACCTTGAAGGAGCAAAAGGGGGAGAGGCAAACGGTTTGTGAGCATTCTGAGAGGAAAGACTTTATCCAATCCATAGCACAGCCCTGCAGCCTGGCACCTAGACACAGTCTAAAAGAATGTCTTAATAAATGCTTGGAACTACTAGTATAAAGATTCAACCTGTTTTACACTTCAAATGACCTAGCCATAAACGCTGATTAAACAAAATGTATGGCTATTTATCCCCACAACAAATTCCAAGGAACAATTAGACTTGGCAGAGTCAATATGGAGAAAGTCTCAGATTTCTAGTACCTGGGAATACATCTGCACAGCATGTGTTGCACTCCAAATGAGGTCCAAGGGTAGGCATTAAGTAGGCTATAAGTAAAAGGTTTATTAAGCTTAGTCCATCCAGCTGAACCTCGCAGTCGGGCCGCATGTGAGAGTTCCTGCTCCTCTTGGCTCCCCAGGGCATCTTCCCCCGTCTGTTGCTCCCCTGCTAGTCGAACGGCCGCAGTGTGCAGCTTTTGGCGAACATGCTTGATCTTCCCCCAGATCCGACTGCGAGGTTCAGCTGGATGGACAGCGCCCCCTGGGGGGAAGGATTGGACATTTTTGTCCGACATCTATGGATCAACACGGATAGACCCCAAAGCCTTGGTACAGACATTGGAGACAGTCCCCAAAGCACACCCCAACCCTCCCATGGTCCCTAAAAAAGGCCCCTGACGAAGGATTACCCTTTTTAACCCGAAATGCATTGTGCATGAAATAATGCTATCAAATGATTTAAATATGGAATGAATTTCTACAAACATTGTTGACAAGATAATTCATCAGAAAACGAATAAAAACATATGATGATCTCAAGAATCACATGACTGACTCATTTGAAATAAGACAACTTAGCTACGTTTAATGAGTGAAGAAACCCCAAGGTTTCATGTTAAATGTGCACGTCCTTAGTGATCTCCACATCACATATTCTCTAAAGTGTTTGTTTGTGTATCACGGTGGGTGTGAGAGTGTCTTTATGGGTGACAGTGTGGGTGTGAGTGTGTCTGCTGGGTGTGAGCGTGTTTGTATAGACATCAGAGTGGTAGTGAGAGTGGGTGTGAGAGTGTATGTGTGTCAGTGGGTGTGAGAGTGTCTGTATGGGTGTCAGAAAGGGTGTAAGAGCGTCTGTGGGTGTGAGAGTATGTGGGTCTGAAATGCAGTCCTGAATTCGTAATGCTCCTATGTGCCCAGGAGCAAAGTTGATGGATGATAGGGTGCCATTACACAAAGATGGCTACTGAAGCTACACCAGAGTTTGCGAATTGATGCAGATTGTCCCTTCCTAGAAGTGTGGGATTACACTTTCCCACCGTATGGCCCTTTCCCATGATAAATATCTTGTGAGAGCCATTCAAATATCCCAGCTCCTTCTGTTCGTCCATGGCTCAGGTATAACATGAATGTTGAGCACATGACTTCCTTGAGAACAACTAGGAACCATGAGAGTTGTTCAAGAGAAGTAGTCAGATAGAGCTTCTGTAAAAAAAAGAAGACACCCTCCAAAGGCAACACCAGAGGTCTGGGTTTGCTCTGAGAGCAGCCCAGATCTAGGGTAAACCTCATCCACAGAGAATCAAAGTGCATAAAAGGTGACAAGCAGCCTGTCCCACTGGGTTCCTGATGTCAGGTCATTCTCTGATGTCACCAAAACATTCCAAAATATTTCACCCATCAGGACAGAGTTTCTACGAATATAAATCTCCTGCCCCTGGAGATTTGTTGTCATTGGTAACAGCCACAGTGTCATGATGAAGCGTGACTCAAAGATAGGAGTTCCTTGTTCCTTTACAATGAAGAGGGAAGGTGCCACTGATCTCTCGAATTTTGAAAAGGAGGCTGAGTCCTCCTGACAAGAGGCATTTGTTGCTGCACCCCCTGCAGGTTTAAAATGTGAAGTCAGCCAGTGACTCAATCCAGTGTGTTCTGCTGTACATTCTGCCCAGTGAGCCGGTCTGCATGTAGTGCAAATAGTCAGGCAATTCTCATTACTTTATGCTCCCCAGGTATCACCAATATGGAAGCCTATACCCATATCTCTCTTGATAAAAGAGGGAACTCAACCACTCTAGGAGGGATCCTCAGACTCCCTAGATTAAACAACTCATGATGTATACCAGTATGTTATTCAGAGAGATGATATCCTTTGGGTCAGCTACTGCTGCATTTCCACAACCGTGAGATTTTACCTGCTGCAAAAATCATGTCTGTAGCCTTAATAATGCCCTCATAAGGTAGCCAGCCTGACTTCCATTGCCATCTCTGGACTCCAGGCCTCAGCTATCATTTATGCAAGCTACCTGACCCTTACCTATTTGCAGACTTTTCCTACAGATTCACCACCTCTGTAGGAGCCTCAGAAATATAGCCCAGATTTTAATACATCTCCTTCACCAGGGGCCCCAGCGTTGCAACAACAGTTGAAACATATCCGAGTGAAAGTGGAATTCAGGATAAGGCTTAGTACATTGGGTTTCTCAGTGACTGTGTGCATGGTTATTGCATAGGTGCCTGCTGATACCAACCATTGCCTTTTCTCAAGGGATAACAAATAAAAGTGTTTTATGTATTTATGTATTTATTTATTTATTTACTGTTTATTAAGCATGTGATTACCCAATCTGTGTCATGGTCCGCCTATGGAATACCTTGCCACTGGAAATTCGGCTATGTCAAGATCTTCTACCTTTTCGGAAAGCACTGAAGACTTGGCTTTTTAGACAAGCTTTTTAAATCCTATTCTTTTACCTCCGTTGTGTTACTGTTAAACTCAGCGCCAAGAAACTAATCAGTGTTAGTGCGCTTAATAAATAATTTAATAACATAACATAACATAACATAACATGGTGTCATGGTACTAAGATACCTCAATTGACATAAACGGAAAAGCCTTCACACCTTTCTGAAATTTTACAAGATCAGGTTCGAGACAGAGATGAATAGGCCATTGGTTCCAGGCTTTGGCTGTGGACACCAGAAAAGCCTTGCCCCCTAGATGATCTTTGCGGACTTTCGGTATAATACAAATACCTGCTGATATGGAGTGAAGCATCCTAGAGGGACGATGGGACATATTATCAAGGACTGGTGTTAAAATTATCCACGTTTTATCGGCAGGGAACTGCCGATAAAATGGCGATAATGGGCTTGATAATACACCCTTGTTAATTCCCATAGAAGCCCATGTTTTGATGTTAACATGGGCTTCTATGGGAATTAACAAAGGCGTATTATCAAGCCCATTATCGCTGTTTTATCGGCAGTTTCCTGCTGATAAAACGGAGATAATTTTAACACCGGTCCTTGATAATACGCCCCGATATCTTTGAAACATCTCCGACATATACGAGCTTTGAATTGCAGGAATAAGAGATTTATGAGCCATGCAGAGGGCTTTAAATAGACATCTCATCTAAATGGTCAGCCAGTGAAGCTTTCTAATATGGGGACAAATGCTATCAAATGTTCTGTTGCCTAAAAATAAAACCGGCTACCACATTTTGTGAGTTGCAGTCTCCGCCCAGGTAACACGACATATAGGGCCTTATAATAATCCAATCAGCTGAATAATAATGTTTGTATAAGCAACTGCCTGAATTCACGAGGAATGAATTGAGATATCTTCTTAAGATGCCCCAGTCGTAAAAAACAAAAGTAGACATCAATGTATTGCTATGTAACTCAAAGGAAAGGCTGCTGTGAAAAGCACTTTTACATTTCGAGCTGGTTAGGTGGGTGCTGGGAATTTGTAAAAGGGGGGACCCAGGGAGAGCCAGGCGCGAGCCGGTCTCTTCCTGGGTATGTTCGCTCGAGAATCAGGAATCAGGTGGGGACTGATTAGCGGAGGGGATATAAGGGAGACAGGCTGGCGGTTGGGAACTGCGTGGCGGGAGGCTAGAAGGGAGGTTTGTTTTGCGGCGCGCGTGGTGTACCTTGTTTTCTTTGGCCCCATGGAGGAAGCGGCGGAGGTCCGAAGGGCCGTGCAGATACTCTGCGAGGCCGGGCGCGAAGACCTGCTGCGGCCGGGTGTCCCGGCGGAGGCGTGGGTTGGAATGGCCCGCCCCCCTCGCAAGGCTTCGGAGGGCGTTTCCAGGGCAGTGACGGCGTGCTTGTCCCCAGGCCCGGAGGATGAGGAAGACGGCGAGGCGGCCATGCCGGAGGACGGGCCCTTGCTTGTTTTGCACGCCGCAGCTGTGGAGCCCCCGCCGGGTGACCCGGGCGCCCTCCAGCAGGTATGTGATTTACCGTTCTTCAGTGCGGGGTCACGTGGGGCGCCCGGGGGGAGGCGGGGGCGTTCCGTGGGCCGGCAGGCTCCGCGCCCAGGCGGACTGGCCCCGGGGAAGTCGGGGAAGCCGCAGGCGGGCCCCAAGCCAAAGCGGGGGCGGAGCCTGGATTTACACGGGCACTCGCAGACCACTCCCCCTGCTGCGGTGCCTGTAGACTCCTTAATTCAAGTGCCCCCTTTGCCGGAAGGGGTTTTCCCCATACTTGTGGCTCAATGGTCAATGTTTCTTGCTCTCCCCCGCCACGCCGGGGCTGGGTCCTGCGCCCCTCCACACTTTTGGCCCCCCACCATCGGGCGGCGCTGATGTTGGGCCACATACTGCCGCGCTGCCGGCACACCCCCCCTCTGAGGCCCGCCCCCTGCTCCTGTTGTTGATTCTGCGGGTGCTGCACCTAGCATGCTGCCCCCCACGGCCACTAAGTCCGCGGTCACCGGTGTGCCTGGCCAACGGCCTGCCCCCTCCACGTCCATGGCTCCTGGTGGGAAGGGTTTGATACACAGGGGGGCGCCCCCGGCCACTGGTCAAGCTCTGTTCCCGGTCCCTAGGGGTCGGCCAGGTGGCCTCCTGGGTGGTCCTGCGACTGGGTCGGGGGGTGTCCATGGTCTGGCGGTGGGTCGTCCATTGGGGGGTGATTGCGGTTCCGCTTTAAGGGAGAATGTTTTTGGGACCTCTTCCTTGTCTGGCTCGAGCGGCCGCAGTTTTCAATCTGCGCCTTCGGCTGGGCGGCTGTTGGCTGTTTCTACGGGCCCGGGAACTGTCCACACGGCTGTTTCCAGTGGTGGGCTTACAGGGGAGCTATCTGGAGCGGATAGCTCTTCTACAGCTTTCAGTGCACACAGCTTTCAGAACATTGACTGGCAGTTTTATGATGGGGGTATTGGTGATGGGGCTATGCCCAGTGGCAGTGATCAAGTTGCATTTTCTGATGAAGCTTTCTGTGGGAGTTTTCATGATGATGATTTGGAAGAAGGGGAATTGAGAGACAAAGATGTTGGGCTTTTGGCAGCACGGGCCCAAGGGGGTGGGTTGGGGCAACCCACTGTTTCTCGTGTTTTGCAGGAGTCTCGTGCGGACCATGCAGCTGTACGGGGGGCAGTGAGGTCTGGACCTTCTCAAAGGGATCGTGGGGCTGTTCAACAACAGTCGGAACAGTTGCCGAGAGGTAAGGATGGGTGGTGGTCTGTGTGGCAACCTAGGGAGAGTCTCCCTGTTAAGAGTACAAGATCTATTGGTACGGGTGATGGGGTTGTGGTTGAGCGAGTCGCTCTGGCACCGAGGCTTGAGCGGCCTGTAATTTCGAATGTTTCTACTGTGCAAGTTGCAAAGGAGTTTTCTACAGCAGGGGATGGCGGGGTGGCTGCCACGCGGGTCACGGAGGATAGTATCCTACCGAAAAAATTGCCTTATTCTGGGGTGGGGATGCCTTTGGGGTCCCATTTGTCTGAAAAAACAAAGAATCTCATATGGTCTGGTGCATTTGTGGATGTTTTTCGGCTTCTACATAGGGATGTCCAGGCTAAAGAAGGGTCAAAGGAGGATGAATTAGAATTGGCTCGGAGGCCTCGTGTTCCGAAGTCGATAGAGAATTGGACTTCGGCCTTTCTTATTTATGCCAGCGTTTATTGCCAACGTCATCCAGAGAAGGCAATAGACATGTTTAAATATGCAGATGTCATACGCAAGGCTCACAGTTACTTTGGCGGCTTTGCCTGGTTGTCCTATGATGACGAGTTCAGGGCGCGCATGAGCGCTTTTCCTGAGCGTTCGTGGGGTGAGGTTGATTCCGAATTATGGCTGCAATGGATGGCATCGGCGAATCCGCCTGCTACGACCCACACGGCTAGCGGGCAGCCGGTGTATTATCGGCCCTTTTCAGCTCGCCCCGCTCAGTCTGGGGCGGGGGTTTGGGGCAGAGGTCAATCGTCCGCCTCTGGCACATGCTGGCATTTTAACAGGGGTTCTTGTAATAGACCAGCTTGCAGGTACAAGCATGAGTGTTCGCAGTGTGGGGGGAAGCATGCGCTCACACAGTGTTTTCCTGGACAGCGATTGGGTGATCAAGGACGGGGTTCAGGGGGTAGGGGACAGCCGCAGCAGTCTGTTTACAAGGGCTCCTACTCCTATTAGGCAAGATGTTCTCGATCTCTGGCTGGTAAAGTATCCTGATTTTGAGGCTGCTAAGATTTTGTCTTGGGGTTTCAGAATTGGGTTTCGGATTGGGTATCAGGGACCCAGGGTGGGCAGGTGGTCGGACAATTTGAAGTCTGCGAAGGAGAGTCCACATGTTGTGCGGAAAAAGCTGGATGCCGAGCTTGCAGCGGGTAGGATTGCTGGTCCTTTTTTGCATTGTCCTCTGCCTGACTTGATTGTATCACCCCTGGGTGTGGTACCCAAGAAGGCGGAAGGGGAGTTTCGTCTTATCCATCACCTGTCCTGGCCCGTAGGTGCATCCATTAATGATTTTATTGATCCAGCTGACTCAACTGTCAATTATGCTTCAGTGGACGATGCCTTACGGCTCGTGCGCATGGCTGGTGTGGGGGCTTTGCTGGCGAAGAGCGACATTCAGTCGGCTTTCCGGCTATTGCCCATCCATCCTTGGGATTTCAGTCTGTTGGGGATGCATTTTGATGGTAGTTTCTACGTAGATAGGGTGTTGCCCATGGGCTGTTCAGTGTCATGCTCCCTTTTTGAGACATTCAGTACATTTCTGCAGTGGCGCTTCACTTTTGTTAGTGGCCACGTCCTGGTCTGTCATTACCTTGATGATTTTCTTTTCATTGGGGAGGGTCACTCTGGGCAGTGTCAGTCGGCTTTGACCATCTTTCAGGCTATGGCGGAGGAATTGGGCGTTCTATTGGCGCCGGATAAGACAGAAGGTCCCTGTACGTCCCTGACTTTCTTGGGGATTGAAATTGATACGTTGTCCATGGTGGCGAGATTGCCTGAGGCTAAAGTGAGGGAAATGTCTGCCTTCATACATCTGGTGTTGGGGGAGCGGAAAGTTGTTTTGAGGACCGTCCAGAAGCTTTTGGGGTACCTCAATTTTGCTTGCCGGGTTGTTCGGGCGAGGCAGGACGTTCTGTAGACGTCTGGGTCTTTCCATGTCCGCCGCAAGCCTTCCCCATCATCGGGTGCGTATTACCACCGCTGTGCGTGCCGATTTGACTGTCTGGCTTCGTTTCCTGCAGGAGTTCAATGGCGTGTCCTTGTTTTTTGCGGATGAGGACATGGTGTGGCAAGTCCAGTTGTTCACGGATGCGTCGGGGGCCCACGGCTTCGGCGTTTTTTGGGAAGGTCGATGGTGCGCGGCCGGCTGGCCGGCGCACTGGAAGGAACAGGGTCGCAGCATAGCGTTTCTGGAGCTCTTCCCGCTGCTGGTTGCTTTGTATCTATGGGGGGAGGAGTTTCAGAATCGCTCCGTCTTGTTCCATGTGGACAATTTGGCAGTAGTACACCTTGTCAATCACCAAAAGGCTCGCGACTTGCGTGTTTTGCGGCTCCTGCGCGCATTCATGCTGCGGTGTCTGCAATTAAATATTGTTTTTAAAGCACGGCATGTTCCTGGTACTTCTAATTGCATCGCTGACTCTCTGTCTCGCTTTCAGTGGTCCGAATTCCGCAAGTTAGCTCCTGGGGCGGACCTGGAACCAACAGCGATCCCACAGTACGTATGGGACCTGGGGGATTGAGGGTACACCAATTGGTCGAAAATTCAGTGGCTGACTCCACAAGGCGGGGTTATGTGAAGGCCTGGAATGAGTTTCTGCAGTTTGGTAAGGATTTGACGGGGCCGATCAGGGCCGGTTTGTCAGATGAACAATGCATCTTGCAGTTTGTTTTACATTTGGCGGACAAGGGCCTATCGCCCACTACCATTTCTGGCAAGTTGGCTGGGGTTTCTTTTTATGGGCAGCTTTGGTGGGGGAGGGATCCTGTTGGGGGGGTGTTGGTTCGAAAAGTGTTGAAAGGTTTGGCTAGGCTTCGGGCTGGTGGTCAGCAGCTCCGGCAGCCAGTGACTTTTGAGTTGCTCCAGTTGCTGTTGCCGGAATTGGAGGTGTGTTGCCATGATGCTTTTGAGTGTGCCAAATTTCGTTTGTGTTTTGTCTGGTTGTTCTTTGGGGCATTTCGGGCATCAGAGTTGCTGGGGTTGCGGGGCAGGGTAGGTATGACCAACAGTGAGGTGGTGTTGGAAAGTGACAGAGTGAGGCTGTGGCTGCGGGCGTCCAAAACCGACCAGATGGGGAGGGGTAAGTGGGTGTTCCTTGGCAGGAGTGGTGTCTCTGCATGTTGCCCGGTTGGAGAATGGGAAGTGTTTGTGTCCTCCCAACATTTTCTCCAGGGGCCCATTTTTTGTCATGCTGATGGTAGTCCCATAGTTGCATCTCAATTGTTGGCTGTATTACGCAAGGTTTTGTTGCGCCTGGGGAGGGATTCTGTTCAATTTGGTACCCATTCATTCAGAATTGGTGCGGCGACGGAGGCCGCTCGGTTGGGGTGGGACTGGTCACAAATTCGTCGCATTGGTCGTTGGCGTTCCAAGTGCTGTGAAAAATATGTGAGAAAATAGTACATTTTTGCTTGTCTAACATTTCTTTTTCTCCTAGGTCCTTGGCCATCAGTCGCCGGATCCAAACGGAGGGTGTGGATACTGGGGCACTCTTTTGTTAAACGGGCAGCTTTAGCCGCTGCCAGTCAGCTTTGTGGGAGATCACTTGGTTTAAACAGCATGACACACGAAGTCTCCTGGCATGGAACAGGGGGCATGCGCTGGGGTGGGCTTTTTCCCGCCTTGGCTGCTTTGGTTTCACAGTGTTTGGGGGGCCCTCCGGATCTCCTGGTACTGCATTTGGGCGAGAATGACTTAGTTTCTCTCTCTGGTTTGACTTTGTTAAAATTGATGAAGCAAGACCTGGAAATCATCAAAACCACATGGGTGAGCACCATGCTGATATGGACTGAGTTTGTGCCTCGTTTGCAATGGCGTGGGGCGAGGAACCATTCCGCCCTGGAAAAGGCTCGAAGGAAAGTTAATAGAACAATGCGACTGGTTTGTCACCATTTGGGTATATACAGTTTGGATCATTACCATTTAAAAGTTTCTGAACATCATTTATTTTGTGAGGACGTTGTGCATCTATCTGCTTTGGGCATCTCTTTTTACCTTCTGGAACTCAGGGATTTGATTAGCAAAGTTCTTCAGGTGCAGTTGTGGTGTGCTCCTTCCTTTTCATTTTTAGGTGGGGCAGGAAAACGCTAAAGGTTTTCCTGGGTGGCGGGTTTTTGCTAGTGGGGGTGGGCAGCCTGGAGCGGGTTGGCCATCCTGAAGGGTAGCTCGTTGGGTAGGTCTAGGGGTAGTAGGCAGGAGTTTGTTCGGGGTTTTGGGATTTAGGTTTCGTAGGCTCACTGTAGAGTTGAATTATGTAAATAAATAAATAATGAATGTGTTCATGAAATTTATGATGCACCTGTCCTAAAATAAAGTGGCCTTTCTTGCTCCTAAAGAGGTGTGGACAATGATTTCTTGCGCGAGGGGGGACCCAGGGAGAGCCAGGCGCGAGCCGGTCTCTTCCTGGGTATGTTCGCGCGAGAATCAGGAATCAGGTGGGGACTGATTAGCGGAGGGGATATAAGGGAGACAGGCTGGCGGTTGGGAACTGCGTGGCGGGAGGCTAGAAGGGAGGTTTGTTTTGCCCCACCCACCCTCCCTATTTTTTATTTATTTTGTGGTTTTTTTTTTATTTTTGCGGTGCTCTAGGTGCTGCTTCGTTTTTGTAGGTTTGCCACTGTTAGGACGGGTGCCTTTGTTCTTTTAGGAGGCGGGTTTTTGCTAGTGGGGGTGGGCAGCCTGGAGCGGGTTGGCCATCCTGAAGGGTAGCTCGTTGGGTAGGTCTAGGGGTAGTAGGCAGGAGTTTGTTCGGGGTTTTGGGATTTAGGTTTCGTAGGCTCACTGTAGAGTTGAATTATGTAAATAAATAAATAATGAATGTGTTCATGAAATTTATGATGCACCTGTCCTAAAATAAAGTGGCCTTTCTTGCTCCTAAAGAGGTGTGGACAATGATTTCTTGCGCGAAGACTTTGGCCACCACATTTGGGACCAGATGGATGAGGTCCCAAAAATCAGGACTATCGATTTATCACAATTTAGGCAAAGTAATGGCGTTGCTTTTTTTTATTCTTCAGAGCAGGTTCTGTGCTCACCGACCTCAATATCCAACCAAAATCAAGGTGGGGACATCTGCACTATCCACATTGAAAGCCCTTATTTTTGCCCGTGGTACTTTCTCCTCCCCAACTCAGGTCACCTCCTGCATCACCAGCCTTATTCTGAGTGAGCCTTGTGTGCTTTTCTTCCACCAACCAAAACTCCTATATAAGCATGCCCCAGTACCTGCTATGTACACAATCGTGAACAAGTAGACTCCTTATCAATCTCTAAGAAACTATTTACTTACAAAACATGACAACTGAGAATTGATAAAGAATGACTTATGAAGTTTTGAATTGGCTAACGTAAAAGAAAAATGCATTTTGATAATGGATAATGGCGAGTGCATTTCACTATGGTGTGCATCGCATGCCATTTGGCCCTTCACTGGAAACAGCCATGTTTCACCCCCAAACTTTAGAAATAAATACCTACCATACTTGCCGATTAGGCGGAACAAGATTTGTAATTTGTGTCTGCAAATGGGATATTCTGTGCATCTACCTGTACACGTTGTTATTTTCTCAGCTTTCCTCACTGTTGTTAAAGTGGTGCTGAATTCAATCCAGAAGATCGGACCCTATTTTACGTCTTTAGTTTCACAGGTCAGTAAAGGTTTGATTTACTATATATTAATATCAGAAGAAGTTAAATTCCTTTTTAAAGAAACTGAAACATATTTATGGGAAATTAAGTTGAACTTGAACAAAGCCATCGCTTGCTTACCAGAGAGCGACACTCGGCAAGCCAGACAGCCATTGCAAGGTCAGGCAGGTCACTCACGTCGACATTTATGTTATCCCATTTTGTCCTACCTAAATATTGTTTGTTACAGTGCTGTACTTTCCCAAAGCTTGAGAAGAAAACAAAAAGAGAGTTCTTTTGATGACTGATGAGGGTCACTGAGCAGGACTGAGGCGCATTAGGAAGGGATGATTTTAGATGAGAAAGTGTGGGAGCTGCCTGCAAATATCCACGCGTATTACTGTATCCATTTATTCGCTCCATACATTGCTCAAGGCTTTCGCTTACAGTTATTGCACATTCCAGTTCCCATCAAACAAACCTTGCTCAACCTTTTCTATGCGGCATCAATGTTTTATGAAGCCAGCAAATGACATTGCTGCTTGGGCAGCAGTACATGGAAAACCTTCCAAGCAAAACGGAAACAACTCCCATCGTTAATATTATGCTTGCGCTGTTAGGGTCATTTGGATTTGGAGTTTATTTGGAGGTGATTCCCTTCATGTGTAGTTATTGTCATTATACACAGTGTGCAAATAAATACCACAGACAATTAAGGTAACAAAAACAAACCAGAAGACTATAGGAGGGATAAAGAAAACTTATGTAGCTTATTAATGGGAAGTGCTGCAGATTGTGAACTTTACAATGTATAAGAGATGTGTTATGAGATTCAGAAACTGTGGGTATGATACAACATATATTAGTATGAGGACATACAAATTCAGAAAATAGTGCAGAGGGTGCTTTTCCTGGGTACTTTTTTCACACCAGTTTTGAAGATGAGGTATTTCATTGTCCACGTTAAATTACTGGTGAAATAAGAGCAAGTATTTCCTATGCAACCATTGAAATTATGGTTGATCAAATTAATGCTATCTGCTGTGCAAATGAATGCCTGCAAAAAACAAATAAGCAAACATTTGCATGCAATTCCTCCAGTAATTACACTATGCCGAGTTTGAGGATCACAAAAAAACATAATCGGGAGCATCCTCTGAGAAAGCCTGCTTGGCAATCGGACCAATCAATTCCACAATACAGTGGGACAATAACGTGCATGTGCCTTTACTCTGACTGTTCCTTGGGGTACAATTTTGCTACTTAAAATGTTAAACAAAATCTCATTTATGTGCATGCGGAAAGTGGTTGAGGTATCAATCGAGCGAGAACCATTGGTCTGTCTAGTCACATGAGCTTCTCACTCAAAATTCTAAAAAGGCGTTTGACCGCATCGACTGGGGATACCTCTTTGCCACCATGAAATGATTTGGCATAGGTGACCAGTTTATCTCCAAGGTCCACCTGCTCTATGATAACCCAGTAGCTCATGTCAATTGTGGAAGATTTATTTCGGAAACTTTTCCAATTCGTAGGGGCATGCATCACAACTGTTCCCTCTCCCCCCTTCTGTTTCTGCTGGTTATGGAACCCCTTGATTCCTTCATTCACCACTCACCACAGATACAGGGTATACCCAAAGAGGGAGATACATCTCTTCTATACCTCTATGCTGATGATATTCTCCTTACCCTTAAGGACTTCCCTCATTCTCTGCCCGCCCTGGCAGAGATCATTGATGGATTCGCAGTCCTGTTAGACTACAAGGTGAATTGGAACATAAACAAGCTATTCCACTTTCTTTGGGTACTACAATAGCGTTGATTGCTGGTTACCCCTTTCGCTGGAAACCGTCACAACTAAAATACCAGGGAATTTTGGTTAACCGTGGCATGGAAGGAATGGTCACAGATAATTTAACACCCCTTATAACACAAATTGAAAATGACTTTGCCAAATCGTTGCTCCTGGGTTTCTCTATATGGGGCAGTTTGCAGGCTGTAAGGATGGTCACAATACCTCGCTTCACTTATGCCCTAGGAATTTTATCAACCATAGTGCCTTTGAACACCCTGCCCTGCATAGACGCCTGTATTAGTTGTCAAACTAATAGCTCAACGCTCTCATGGTGGTTTGGGATTACCTACTTTGGAACACTACTCCCTAGCACTATACCTTTTGCAATTGGCCTACTTACTTTCAGGCACACCTGACCCCCCCACAATGAGTAGCTACAGAACACTCACTTATCGGCTGTGGTGACGGCCTCGATTTTCCCCATGGATCCTGCGCCCCACGAACGTATTTTCCCACATCCTGCTACATATCAAGCATGGCACTGGCCACATCGCCTTTCACAAATCAACCACCATTTGCTCTCCAAAGCCCCCTTTTGGGGTAGTGAAAGTATTCGAATAAATGGGTGAGCGCTTTATTGGTCCAGCTGAAGATCAAAGGGCATCCAGACACTGGATCATGTAATATCAAATGCGGAATTAAAATCCTTCACCCTACTCAGTGAGCAATTTGGCCTCTCATCACAACAAGCTTTGTGGCACCTACAGCTGCAGCAATGCCTGAGACGCTGCCTAGGCCCCCACCCTTGGACACTGGATCCCTCACCAATATTGGATTATCTCCTAATATGGGGTTGACACAAGGAAGTGATGATGGGATTATATGGTGCATTAAATAATCAAGGCTACGTGGGTCAGACAAATCGGTCCCTTGGATGTGTGCACTTTTTCATGAAACAAAAAATGTTTCTTCACTGAATTATTTTAATATTTACAAGAACATTCAAAGATTCCTTTGAAGATAATTTCATGAATTTAATCATTCATCAATGATGATCCATATAGCAATTAAATTCATTGATTCATTGATTCATTGTTCTTAACTTCATCTGAAGGCAATTTGAACATACCCAATGCATTTCGGGTCATTAATTGACCCTTCGTCAGGGGTCTATAAGATAAATACAGAGAAACCAGGTAAGGTGGCTTCTCTGTAACCTATTATGGATAGGACCAAGGCATGGTTTAGATGTTTAAGATCTTGTTACAGTTATAATGTCTTGATTCCTTGATTAGTCTAAGTTGATGCTTCACAGTATGAGATGATGCTGATGTGTTTGTGAAGACTGAATGAAACCAAGTGATTTGACACCTACAGTGATGATCAGTAAACAATGTAGGATACTTGTGGGACACCCCCGCGCCGCACGGCCACCAGCTGCTGCGTGTGCCCCTCAGCCTTGTCCCTGCCGCGCTGCCTGCCTCGCCGCCGGCTGACTCCGTTGTCGTTTGTTTTTGCCTTTGTTTTGTTCGCCATTTGTGCTTGTCATCTGTATTCCCTGCCCGTGTTAGCGTTTTTTGCTTTTGTTTTGTTCGCCATTTGTGCTTGTCAACTGTATTCCCTGCCCGTGTTAGCGTTTTTTGCCTTTGTTTTGTTCGCCATTTGTGCTTGATAAAGTATATTTTGCCTGTTTATCTTTCCAGCTTGTGTCCTTCCTGTTTGCCCGCCTACCTCGCCGCCCTCCGCCTTCCCTCCCCGCTTCCCGCCACCACCGCAGACCCCGCCCCTTTTTTCCTTCTGTTCCCTCCCCGCTCCCACCTCCCAGCTGCTCCGCTCACCCGCGCACTTCGCCTTTATATGGCGACCGTGCGAACGCGCAGCGGTCACGCGCAGCGGGCGCGCCGATTGTGCGCCGAAGGCGCGCCAAAGGTAAGCCCGTCTGCGCCCGTCCGCGACCGGATCGCGACCAGCGCCAGGACCCCTGGCCCCCGAAGACCCCGACCGACCCGCCTGACGTACTCCGCCACCACCCTCATCGCTCTCAACTCCGGCCGACTCCCAGAATGCCATCAAGCCACACCACGACGCACCCACGGACCTTTCAGCTGCCACGCCTGCAAATTCACCTGCATCCGGACCTGCCGCACACCAGCACCCGCCAAGTCGAACAGCAGCAGCACCCACCTCAAGTGCATCCTGCTCAACACCCGCTCCGTCCACAGACACGCCATCGAACTCTGGAACCTCCTAGACACCACAGCCCCTGACGTTGCCTTCCTCACGGAGACCTGGATGAACACCTCTTCAGCTCCCGACATCGCCATCGCTATCCCAGAGGGCTACAAGATCGTCCGGAGGGACCGCAACGCCAACCAGATGGGAGGAGGCATCGCCATCATCCACAAGAACACCATCCGTCTCACGACCAGCACCGAAAACACCCTGACCACCGCCGAACACCTGCATTTCCAGATCCACACCAACCCGAACACCACCCTCAGAGGCACCCTGATCTACCGACCCCCTGGACCACGCGCACAATTCAGCGAGGACATCGCCGACTTCGTCAGCCCGCATGCCCTCCCCTCCGCTGACTACATCCTCCTGGGGGACCTCAACTTCCACCTGGAGAACAACAACGACCGCAACACCACCACCCTGCTGGACAACCTCGCCAACCTGGGACTCAAGCAACTGGTGTCCACCCCCACCCACCTCGCCGGACACACACTCGACGCAGTCTTCTCTTCCAGCACAGACATCGACTTCAGCCACGCCACAGAGCTTCAATGGACGGACCACAGCTGCGTCCACTTCACCTTCAAGAGAAAGACGACCCACCACCACCAGCAACAGGCCGCCCGCAGAAGCTGGAAAAAGATCACAGCAGACCTGCTCGCCACCTCCCTGAGCCAGCACCCTCCTGCCAGCTCAGCGAACCCCAGCCAGGCCGCCGACAACCTCACGAAGTGGATCAGCATCTGCACGGACGAGCTCGCCCTGCTGAGGACCCCGCCCAGCAGACCCGGAAGCAAAAAAGCCCCATGGTTCACCGACGAACTCAAGAGCTCCAAGAAGAACTGCCGAGCCCTCGAGAAAGTCTGGAGAAGGGAACCTACACCGGACAACAGGACCTCCTTCAAGCTTGCCACCCGGAAGCACCACCAGCTGATCCGCGCCACCAAGAAAACAGCATTCAAGGAACGGTTGGACAACAACGCACACAACTGCAAGGAACTCTTCAACATCGTGAAAGAGCTTTCCAACATCAGCGCAGGAAACAACGACATCACCCCATCGCAAGACCTCTGCAACTCCCTCGCTTCATACTTCCACAACAAGATCGCGGACATACACAACAGCTTCAACAACCAACCAACGCACACCATGACCGAACAATCACCCCCCACCACCACCCTCCACGCCTGGACCCCGATCAGCACCGAAGACACCATCCGCACGATGAACTCCATCCACTCTGGATCACCGACCGACCCCTGCCCTCACCACGTCTTCAACAAGGCCGACGCTGTCATCGCACCCCACCTGCGAGACATCATCAACACATCATTCGACACCGCCACCTTCCCTGAGAGCTGGAAACACGCCGAACTCAGCGCCTTACTCAAGAAACCAACAGCGGACCCCACCAAACTCAAGAACTACCGCCCCATCTCGCTCCTCCCGTTTCCAGCCAAAGTCATCGAGAAGACCGTCAACAAGCAGATGGCCGCCTTCCTCGAGACGAACGGATCCCTCGACCCCTCACAGTCCGGCTTCCGAGCCAATCACAGCACTGAGACCGCCCTCATCGCCGCCACCGATGACATCCGAGCCCTGATGGACAATGGAGAAACAGCGGCCCTCATCCTCCTAGACCTCTCCGCGGCATTCGACACGGTCTGCCACCGCACCCTAGTACAGCGCCTCAGCAACATTGGAATCCAGGACAAGGCGCTGGAATGGATCATCTCCTTCCTCGACGGAAGAACACAGAGAGTCCGCCTACCACCGTACAAATCAGAAGCCTCCGAAGTCATCTGCGGCGTCCCTCAAGGATCATCTCTGAGCCCCACCCTCTTCAACGTCTACATGAGCCCCCTCGCGGCCATCGTACGCAAACACAACCTCAGCATAATCTCCTACGCCGACGACACCCAGCTGATCCTCTCCCTGACCAACGACCCCGCCTCCGCCAGAGCCAACCTGCACGAAGGGATGAAAGAGGTAGCCGAGTGGATGACGACCAGCCGCCTGAAACTGAACTCTGACAAGACGGAGGTCCTCATCCTGGGCTCTTCCCCCTCCGCCTGGGACGACTCCTGGTGGCCTCCCACCCTGGGCACCGCACCCAAACCGACAGACCATGCACGCAACCTGGGCTTCATCCTGGACTCCTCCCTCTCCATGACCAGGCAAGTCAACAACGTCTCCTCGGCGTGCTTCAACATCCTACGTATGCTACGGAAGATCTTCCGGTGGATCCCCACCGAGACCAGGAAGACCGTCACCCAGGCCCTCGTCACCAGCCGACTGGACTACGGCAACGCCCTCTACGCCGGTACCACCGCCAAGCTCCAGAAGAGACTCCAGCGGATCCAGAACGCCTCAGCCAGACTCATCCTCGACATCCCACGAACCAGCCACAACACCGGACACCTGAGAGACCTTCACTAGCTCCCCGTCAACAAAAGAATCACCTTCCGCCTCCTCATCCACGCACACAAAGCCCTACACGACCAAGGCCCGAGCTACCTCAACAGCCGGATCAACTTCTACGCTCCCAAACGCCACCTCCGATCAGCCAACCACGCCCGAAGAGCGACTACAGGAGGAAGGTCCTTCTCCTACCTGGCCGCCAAGACCTGGAACTCCCTCCCGACCGACCTGCGCCTGACCCAAGACCACCTCTCCTTCAGGAAGAAGCTGAAGACCTGGCTGTTCGAGCAGTAGCGGCACCCCCCCCCCCACCCCCCCCAGCGCCTTGAGACCCGACGGGTATGTAGCGCGCTCTATAAGTGTCACTGATTGATTGATTGATTGGTGGACTCCAGTCATGGTTGCTCTAAGATAGAGGATGTGTTTTCAGAGATCATTAGGAATTCAATATTACTATGATACAATTGAGTTGATGAGCATGATAAGATATTGTCTTGTGAAGAGACTCTAAAGTATAACTTGGCAGCTTCAGCACATTAGTATTAAAACAGGTTAGATTCCATTATGATGTCACCCAAAACTCTGAGGAAAAGATTGAAGAGAGGAGGGACTAAGACAGCACTCCCAGGAATGTCTTGAGAAACAGCTACCTTGTTGGACAGGAAGTTGACAATTTCAATCAGTTTGCTAGATAGGATATTATTCAATTTAGAGCTTTGCCATGCTGTCTTCTAGAATGAGAATGAAGGAATCATGATTGACAGTATCAAACATCGCTGCGTGAGCAAGGTAAATCTAAAAGCGGGAATCCACATTGTCAAGCATAGGCAAAGCATATTCGATGTCTTCCATAATAGCCGTCTCAGCGCTACATCAGTCATCAAGAAGATAATTTACAAACTGCTTACGATGAACATTATTAAGCTATCCGGGATTTTAGCCAAGAAGGGCAGTGCTCAGATTGGGCAGACATTGTTAAGCTCATCATGATTGACAGTAGGTTTTTTAAGAAGGTAGAAACTTGTTCAACCTTGAGGCAGTCCAGAGACACTCATTGAAATAGAGAGAGGTTAATAAAGTCAGACTAATGAGGGCTAGGTTAAACAGTTATATTTTTTAGCTGATTAAGCAGGTAGAGCATTCTATAAGTGATTTGAGGGATTGAGTTTCCATACAATGTTGAGAAGTTCAGATTTTTTGCCAGGTAGTCTTACCTCACAATTAATTGGAAAAAATCCCTGCAGTTACCAATGGAGGGGTGGGAGACTGAGGATGAACTATCACTGCCACTCAGGGTAGAACTCCAGAAATTTAATTATCTGGACATATGGATCAACAGGGGGACCACGTCCTATAATGAGGAAAATCTAGTGCCAATGGTGAACGCATTAGGCTACTTTATATTTCCATATAGGATCTTGTATGCACTCTTTGTTAAAATGAAAACGCTTTTGAGGATGCTCCAGTGGGCAACCTCACATTGTGATAGCAGTGCTATGTCAAATAAGACAGTGAATAGCACTGCCAAATGTTAGGAAGTACCATAAAGCATCCCAGGTCAGCATAGGTAATGAATGGGCATACCCACCTTGAACGACCTGGCTCCCCGGATAAATAGATGGGGAATGGCCAAAATGAGCTATCTGCATGCCCTTTATGGGGGGGAGACTGGGCCACACAGTGAGGCTAGCCACATTGACAGCAATAAGTACATTGCATAGATTAAATAGAAAAATTAAATGGGATAACAGGTTAACCCCTAAAACCCCATTATGGGAAGGGTCCAAACTGGGATCCATATGAGTGCTGCATGATTTTTGCAGGTGGAATGACATGAGCCTTTCCATGTTAGCTGATGTGTGAGATGCAAATGGGATTGCTTCAATTGAGCACTTGCAGAGAGAATATCAGATGTCCAAAATGCAATGGATCAAATATAGACAGTTGCCGCATGCACTGCTGGTGATGAAGAGACAGAAATGGAATCTCCATTAGAAATGAGACTAGTAGTTGGGCATCTCGACAAAAGGGTTAAATCGTTAACATATGGGACATTATTAGGGAAACACACAGGAGGAGTTGGTGAGGCTGAAAGACTGCTGTAAATGAGATCTGGATGAAATGGACGAGGAAGATTGACTTACTGTGCTCAGTTTCCTTAATACAGTGGCAATCAAAGCGAATTATCAACTGATCCACCTGAAGAACCTTCATAGATTGTACTATATGAGAATGCTGCTAAATAAAATAGGGAAGGTGAGGGATGTGCAGTACCTTCAAAAATGTGGGATGGAAGACTCACTTATGCATACTCTGTGACAATGCCCAAAAGTGTGACCCTTCTGGGAGGCAGTCACAAAAACATTGGAGAAAGAAATTGGGGAACACTAGGAGGTGCAAGCCAAGCTCACTTTGCTAGGCATATGCGACCCTTCAGGCGTGATGAAGTATAAGAAAATGCTGGTGAACATTGAGTACATGGTGGCAAGAAAGGACATTGTCCAGTAAGGGGGTTTGAGGTTGTCCCTCAATTTCAGGATTGGGAGACAGGTTTGGATAGTTGTATGCTGTTGGAGAGAAAGGTGTACAAGGGTTTAGGTTGTCTGCCCAAATTTGAAAACATCTGGGGAGGCTGGGGCATGGGTAGTGAGAGCTAGGTTCAGCTGAAGAACAAATGCTGTTATCGTAATTATGACACGGCTGGAATGCACAGAAAGACTCCAGTAAACATGGACAGTGCAGGTACGCTTAGCCAGCTAGAAGAAGAGAAGACCGATATGAACTGTATACCCAGTGAACTGTTACCGGTATTAGAAACTGACTGACTCATTCAGTTAAATATTCAGTTGCTGCTGCGGTGGGGGAGGGGGCAGCCATGGTAAGTGGGGATGCTATGTACAGTGTTTCATTTCACTGTTTATGCCTGTTGTTTACCTATAACAGAACAATAAAAAAATGTTATTTAAAAAACAAAATGTTGAGAAGTTCAGACTTTCACATTTCTTTGAGGGTGAACAGGTTACTATTTTTTTATCTGCACTTGGTATACTGATCAGCATTGTACTGGAGTAAGGAAGTTTGAAACCTTTTGTAGTTTAGTCAAATTATTCACATTTTCTGTCATTATCAACTATCTTACGAATACAAGAAGGATTGGTGGAAGCCCAAACTAACTCAAGTAGCTTCTTAGTTCGGCTTTTAGGCTTGTCGGTATGAGACTTGACAGCTTCAGATTTTTATCCAAAATTTGCTTTTATATGATTTTGCAGTGCAGCAGGTGTCCAGGTAACATCTATTGGGATATTGTC
This sequence comes from Lissotriton vulgaris, assembly GCF_964263255.1. Taxonomy (NCBI): domain Eukaryota; kingdom Metazoa; phylum Chordata; class Amphibia; order Caudata; family Salamandridae; genus Lissotriton; species Lissotriton vulgaris. The sequence continues at coordinate 76,047 of NW_028251417.1, forward strand.
TCCTAGCATGTTCAGAGATTCTGAGATGTGGGTTTCCTTCATTTCATTATTCTGTATTGTGGGCCATGTGTTCTTTGACTAAGCAAACCTAGAACATTTGGACAGTTACTTCCAGCATTAGAACCTCTTAAAGCCTCTCACACAAATCACTACTTGACAGACCTACAGCCTGAATAGAGTAACTCTTTATGTCTAGAATAAAGCACAGTGGGTTTAACTTTAAGACACGTTTACTGAAACTGAGTAATTCAATGCATGCTTTTTAAAAAGACACCAGAGCATTCATCACAGTTCAAACAACCTTCTCACTTGGTTGCCCCCTCCAATTCTTTTCCAGAAACAACTAACATTAAATATTGGATTATTCCCAATGCAATCTCCCATATCTCTTCCTAGAAACTGAGAAACTGGCGATGTCCCCATTGAGTGTATTTAGTTGCATCACACACCTTTGAATCCTGAGGACAAAGTTATTCTCTTCATCTTTGAATAGTGCGCTTGAGTAGACCGTACAAATATCTTTCAGGGAAAAAACTAACCCCGTCTTCGTGCCAATTGTAGTAGAATGACTGTTGTAATATTTACTGGGAATGGAATAATTATCTGCATTCCTAGAAAGTCACATCTAGGTAAGTCACATTGGTTTCTCTGAACTGAGTATCTTTCTATGTACCTGAAATTACCCTTGGGGCCATATTACAGTGAGTGCCCTGGGGGTGCAACAGGCATTTATGCCCACTTTGTATGCTATGGGGCACTTTGATATTACAGAAGGGGGCCCTACTGTAATACTAATAGCACTGGTGCACATAATGTGCCAGCGCTATCTGCAGGGGGCTTTCCCTCATTTACATGGGGGCATGCCCCATGCAATTGAGGGAACCCCTTTGCCTCTACGACCTCCCCACCACTGACACCTGCATGGACCGCGGCTGACCTCACCCCTGCTCTTACCTGCTTGGGCAGCTCTTAGAAAGGCCTGTAAACTATGAGCCCTGGGCCCTGATCGTCTAATTCATGGGGATAAAAAAACGTTCGTAGAGTAGCGAAAAGGCGAGGGAGGGACGAGGAACTATGAAAGTAAAGCAATCCCACTTTGTTGGACAGGGATCTACTCAGGGGATTTCCCTAAAATATTTTGCTTTTTTATGTCCTGGTTTTTGCTGATTCTGTCTTTGTGGCCTTATTACTCTGGGCACTTTCCCAATGTAAAGCAGTGTTAAAGCGCGAGGGTCCTACCTACACATTCTAGGAAGTGCTGCTCTCATGATTGGTTTAGGTTTTTACTTGTGAGTGCCCTGTAAAAAAGATACATCACTTACACAGGGCAGATGCTGCATTAGCTAATAGTGGGATGCAGCACTGATTGTGCAACCCACCAGAAGAGCCTGTCAAACATGTATCAGGCCTGCCATTGCAGGTCTGTGGGTGCGCAGTTGCGCTTATACCCAGGTTGACATTTCTCACTCATTAGCCAAGCTCGAGTGGGCCTTCCACTACCACTAGAGCAACCCTAGTGTAAGACCTAAAGGGCAGAGCAAGTGGTAGGCAAAAGGCAGTCAGGTACACATGGGTGTTCAATGCACAGGTCATGAAGAACCCCCATGTGGGTTTTCTATACCTTAGAGGTTGGCTCTTCCCATGGGACACCACCAAAAGTTCGCTGATTCTCTTTTAGTGGCATTAGGGCTTTTGACAATTTCTCACTGTAAATGCATTGAGAAAGTGCATGTGCCGTCCCTACACACGCCAAGAAGTGATGCTCACCTGTTGTTTTTAAATATGTCACAAACCTGCCATTGCAGGCCTGTGTGTGCACACTGAAGCAGGGTCTAGTTTTACCATATAGTGCCCCTGGCCCATTTTGTTCACGTCTGAAGCATGAGAGTCATTATTGTCCCTGCCAACCCATAGACAGGTTTGTGTTAACATTGTCCACACGGTAGGAGTGGAGGCCAACTGGGACTTTACACAGCTTTGGAAACTAAAACAGCAACAGGGCTTAATATAAACAATAGCCTTATAAGGAGCTTCCAACTTAAAGCTTCCTAGCTGTGACGCAAAGTGTCTTTGATATAAAGTTCAAACTTTTGTTATGTTCTGCGGTCAAGCACCTGCCAAAATTAGATCTTGTGGTCAACAGTTCCTCATTTGAAATGTATAAAAGGGCTGCTTACTATCCAGTTCGTTGACCACCTCGTACAGTGAACCTTTGAGTCATGAAGCGATGGTGCTCCTGGTAAACTGTTTTATTTAGCATCTTCAATTGAGGTTGTTATCCTTCACTGTACTTTGAAGTTCATTTTCTCTCTCCCTCTCTCTTTTCCTTTGGATTGTGGTGATTTTAAACCTACTAGATTGCCTGTTTTCGCTCATGATCTGTGATGTGTCTTCAACACTTGTTGTTTGCTAGATTGCATAGTGTTATTATCAAATAATTATGCTTTTTTACATTAATTGTTTGAATAAATGGTGCCACTTAACTCAGTTCCTACATGTCACACTAGTGTCTTGTTATTTTAGATAGCACATCTCTGCACTAAATTATGTGTTGAAAACCACACTCAAACAGCTGTTGACCACAAGAAAGCGGCATGCATGAGATTTTCCAGTCTGTAAAGAGGGAAGCTGCTGCCAGAGTTTGCCACTCGTTATTCCTCCCTGATTGAACCACTGGACACACACGGGTATGTCAAAGAGCTTTTTGCTTTTTGTCTTTGCCTTGCCTAGATGTAGTGTCTGACTGTGGTTGGTTGGAGGCTTACAGGTGTAGCATTTCCTAGCCGTTCCTTGCTGCCTGGTGTCTTGCCACAACAAACAACCCTTTTTTTAATATGACACACATGAGCAGGCACTGAGCGAGGATTCATTGTTGAATTTCGATGTTTGAGGTTGTGGTTTTAGAGTCTCCTGTGCACGGTTTTACTATTGTAATTCATATCGCCTGTCTAACAAGCAAAGTCATGTGCCTATTTAATTAGTACAAATAGGATATAGGAATCATGTCTTGCATCTCTGTGCTCTTGCAGATTCTAGAAGGGACTAGAACCCCTAAAAGTGTTTGTCAGTCCATGTCTGGTGACTGGTAAGGGAGGTTTAGTGTTGCCAGGATTACAAATCTTTAGCTATTTCAGATGGTCAGGGTGAAAGTCCCTGTTGTCTTCAACAGTCCGTATGTTGTGACAGGTAGAGGAGAGTGTGTCTGGCATCTCTCAGCTTTTTCAGGTTTTCAGGGATAGAGACCCTGATGTTTTCAACAGTCCTTGTATGGTGGCAGGTAAGGGACGTTTAGTGCTGAAAGTAGTAGAAATCTCCAGCTTCCGCAGACTTAAAGAGGTAACAGCTGACTGACAAAAAAAATAGCTCCGTGAAAGAGTACCCTGTTGACTTCTCATATTTTCACATTTTAAAAGTTGCTAACTGCGTAGCACAATAAAGAGAAAGTACTTCACTTTCAAAACTAGTTTCCTTCTCGGCTTCCTGCTTTTTACATCTAAGAGAAAAATACATTATTTTTATCCGTCAACATTTCTTTCAATTCACAAATTCGTCTTCTCATTCTGTATTCTGGCAAAGGAGTGCACAGTCTTGCCTTTTAATTAATTGTGAAAGAATTGCTGACTTTTTGGAAAAATATAGATGCCTTTTTTCAAGTTCCAAGGGCAGATCATGGTTTTTCTATCTCCACATTTTCAAGAGACTCTGTTGTGTTTCCCTCTAGGATAGGACTCAGTGTTGCATTCATTGCATTGAATTAATTTTCTCCCTATCAGCAAGACATAATTCTGGTGTTTATAATTGTGTGTGTGTGTGTATATATATATATATATATATATATATATATATATATATATATATATATATATATATATATATATATATATATATATATATATATATATATATATATATATATATATATATATATATATATATATATATATATTCACTGAAAAAAACATAGGTTATAGACCATATATAGTTAGGGATTAGCATTTACAAAACCTTATTTTACTCACACAAAACCATTGAAATTCGCAAATATAGTTAGTTGCACTAACTATATATCGCGCACCCGCAATCCACTGCTGATGATGTCACATATAACATCATTCATGACATGGTCAGTGACATCACTGATGACATCACTGATGACATCTCAAATGACATCACCGATGACATCACTGATGACAACATCCAGTGACTGTATGTTTCTTTAAAGTTAAAATATGTCTTACATATTGAAGAATGAGTGGATGTATAAGTGTCTGGATGAAGGATTTAGTGGGTGCATGACTGACTGTATGAGTGAGTGATTAAATGTGTCTCACTGAGTGCATGGGTTAGTGACTAAACTGTCTTAATTTGTGCATCATTATGTCTGTTGTTCTGTAAACTGCTGCATGTGTTGATCAGTAGCTATATGGCTGAGATACCCGCCACCCCCTCTCAACACAATCCCCAATAATTGGGAAACCGGAAACAGTTCTTGAACTTTGGAAGGCGGGAAGGGAGTTACCCTTCCCGGCCGTATTTATTAAAATATGAAACAAAATCAAAACATTAAAATAACAGTTTCATATCAGGTACAATTTCATATCCACATTACGATGTTTGGCTAACCTTAACATATATCTAATACAAAGGTTCTCCTAGCCGATACTAACATCCTTACAAGAATTGTATTTCAAATTGAAATTGTACATCCTAACGTTAAGGGCCAACGGCAAAGTCGTAACCGGTGTCAGATCCCTAAACCAGAACTCCCCCCTCACTTGTGAGGGGCGGTCGCACAGAGGACTTCACCTCGTGTGCCATACCAATTTCCCTTGTCTTGACGGGGGCCCCTGTTAACTCGACGCCATGTACGTGGTCGTCCGAGGACTCGTGTGAGGTGTCTAGAAGGTAGCGTAGACCCCCCTCCCCACCCTACACAACTTACCTCATCTGCCGTCGCAGATGTCCTGGCCCCGGGAAATTCCCAGGAGGGGCCCGTAGCCCCTCCTATCCAGGGAGGGGCCTTGACCGCCTTCCCTTTCCTTTAGGCGTCCCGTCCTTAGAAGGGACCGCCTCCCCGTTGAGGGGCCAATGGCCACCTCCCCCCGGGCGCTCCCATCCATAATGGGTGACGCCCCCCCCTAGGGATCTTCCAATGACTGCTCACCGATCATGACCTTACCGCCACAGGCCGGATAGTTGACCGGCTATCCGGACCCCCCACAAAAAACTCCTACCTAAAGGTCATGTTGCAAACTCCTTAACCATGCTACGAGGTCTCCTATTAGTAAAGAATTCCCCACCCGGGACAAATGGACCCCATCCTCTAGATACATATTGTCCCCCCTGATACAACCATGAGGAATCGAATGCAAAGTACTTGTACGGAACAGTCTACCAAGCTTGTTGTTAATCTTTTTCACAGAATGATTTATAGCAGACACTGAATTCGCCCCCCGCCACACCTTTCGTGGAATCATATGGGACCATGCAATTGTGCACCCTGGAACCCTCCTCGCCAACCAACTTACTGTGGATAGTATCGCCTCGAGAAGTAGTCGTCTACCAGTGGTCACCAAATCATTGCCCCCAAGATGTACTATGATTATAGCTGGCGGTGACCTTGTCCGCCCTAACAAACCCTCAAGAAAAGGTTGAAACTGGTCAATACAGAGCCCGCCCCTTCCGTAGAAGGTCACCCTGTACCCGTATTCCCCAGCTGTGTGAATCATGTCACCTGCTTTGAATACGTCCCCGGCACGCCTCAAGTATGAGTGGCCCACGACCCTAACCACTCTTTCATCAGCCGGTGATCTTTGACCGCTGGTTCCCAGGTGTCGGGCCGACTGCACAGTCCGCCCCGCCTCGTAGGTTTGCGAAACTGTAATCAAACAAAAACACGAAGCGTGAGTACATGATATCAGCTTCACAACATGTGCAACCGCACATACCTTTTGTAACAATTCGAGGACCAACGCCCCAACTGTTTCACTTTATCAACACTCAGACCCCTGGCTGTAGCCTCAGTAGCCGCCCCTATCCGGAAGGAATGAGTCCCAAACTCGGCCGGGTTCAGGCCCGCGGCCGAGATTGCCATTGCAAGCACCCGCTGGAACTGAAACTTCGTCAGTGGGGTGGCATCCGCATGCCTCAGCAAGGTCCCCCCCCATGATGCCGCCCTCTGCGCCAAATATTCCTCGACGCATGCAACCGGGCACATGGGAGATCCGGGGATCCGCCGGATTACTACACTATCCCCGATCGCTCCCTGATCGGTCTTGGACCTGACAAACGAGACAATCATCGTCTCCCCTTTTACTAGAATGTGCTCTCGGCACAGTCCACCCCCCGTATCCTGCTTATTCCTTGCCACCAGTTCGCTTACCCGCATAGCCCCATGAAATGCTAATGCAAAAGTGGCCCGGAATAACACTGTTTCCGCCTGGGATGAACAAGTAGCAGGGAGTACGGACAGTAATAGGGCCAACCTATCCAGACCTATCGGGTGCTTTTCATCTACTCTGCGACCCTCAAGGCGTTGCCACCCACGCAGCGCTTTCTGTACCACAAAAGACGCTGTAGGGTCCTGGATACCATGAGCCCGTGCCATGAAGGAAATGGCCGCCCGATGCCTCTGGGCCGTGGCCACCGATTTTCCTGCCCTGCGTCGAGACAGTAAAAACTTTATGACAAACTCTTCCTGACCCCAAAGCTCTCCCCTAGCTGAACCCAAAAAGGACAAATAGGAACGGAACGCCCCTTCATATGCCTTCCTTGTCCTGGGTGCTAAACTCTCTCCCACGAGGTTTTGTAGTTCGGGGCACCGAGAGACCAGAGAGCTTCGGGAAATGGTGCCGCCACCGGGTCCGCTGTGGGCAGAAAACCCCAGAAGGCCTGCATACGGAAACGAGAAAGCGCATCAGCCGCCTGATTCAGTACCCCTGGCACATGCCTCGCTCTAAAGAGCACGTTCAATTGCATACATAGTAAAACAATTTCCTTGAGCAACCTCAGGATCCACTTGCATCGTGCTGCCTGACTATTGATACACTCAACAACGGTCATGTTATCAGACCAGAACACCACAGAGTGATCCCTAAACCCCTCAGGCCATGTCTTCAAAGCCACCAGAATAGGGAACAGTTCAAGGAAAGCAATGTTACTCGTAAGTCCACACTCGTGCCACCATGACGGCCACGTTTGAGCCGACCAGTGATTGCCCAAGATGGCGCCAAAGCCTATACTCCCCGCCGAATCTGTCCACAGCCCCAACTCTTCAGAGGACACCGCCGGCTTCGTCCAGACAACCCGACCATTGAAGTCCGCCAGGAATGCCAACCAAATGCGCATGTCCTGGCGAATCTCGGCCGAGAGCCTCGTGCGGTGATGCCCCTCTTTAAGACCGACCATGGCTTGTGCAATCGAACGGGAAAAAGGGCGGGCCATTGGCATCACTCTAAGGGCGAAATTCAACTGTCCCACAGTCTGCTGTAATTGATGCAAGCTCACCTTAGTTTCTCTAATACATGCTTCAAGGGAAGCCCTGAATTTCCGCACTTTTTCCTCTGGCAAGCGGAAGCAACCTTCTTCGGAATCGAGCTCTATTCCAAGAAACTCGAGCGAAGTTGAGGGCCCCACAGTCTTACCTGGTGCCAATGGCACACCAAACTGTCTCATCAAATCACAAAATTCATCTAGGGCCTGTGCACATTCTGTGTCCCCGGCTGCCCCCAGAAACAGAAAATCGTCTAGATAATGCATGACATGCTGAAACCTCGTAATCCTTGTGAATGCCCATTGCAGAAAACAACTGAATTTTTCAAAATAAGCACACGATATGGAACAGCCCATTGGCATACATTTATCCATGTAATAGCGCCCCTGAAACATAAAGCCCAGGAGACGCTGATCGTCCGGGTGTACCGGGAGCAACCGGAAAGCGGACTCGATGTCGGATTTGGCCATCAGCGCTCCGGGCCCCAGGCGATTCAACATGGCGACTGCATCATCGAAGGATGCGTACCTCACCGAACAAAGCCCTGGGTCTATTGCATCATTAACTGACAAATCCTTCGGTGCTGACAAATTATGTATCAGTCTGAACTCACCCCGGTCCTTCTTGGGGACCACTCCCAAAGGTGAACAAACGAAATTAGGAACTGGTGGCGTGTTGAATGGTCCTACCACCCGGCCCCGGGCTACTTCTTTCCCAATCTTTGCTTGCACCACTGCCGTATTATGCAGGACCGAGAGTTGGTTCCTACACTGTGCTTTCCCCTGAAAATTCCCCACCGGGATGCGGAAACCGTAAGAAAACCCATCTCGCAGCACCCCAGCGGAGACATGATTAGGGTAATCGCTGAGCCAAGGAATCATTGCCATGGTATCAACCGGTGTAGGTAAAGCCGCCCCTTGGACTATGTCAGACCTGTTTGGTGCTTCCCCTACTGCCGTTATCACCCGTTTTGGCTCTGCACATGGTCTCGGGATGCGAAGACTGTCCACACCCCCCACATTCATGTCTAAACTTGCATGACCCATGTGGCCTCGTACACTTTCCCCTGTTAAAGTTCCAGCATACCCCTTTTTACCTGCATTGCCGTTCGGCTTTGGGTGATGCTCGATACTTGCTCCTGTCTGAAAGGGCGCCCCGGATGGTTGGCGGGAAAGTTCCCCCCCCGCCCCCCCCCCCCACCAGTGGCGCCTTCAGCATGCCTGATTGTTCCATCTTTTGCCAAGAAATGGAGTCATAACAATCCCACGTCATAGACTGATCGAACTCTTTGGCCTTACGAAAAATATTATCATAACAAAACCACTCATTGCCACTATATGTTTGCGAATATTCCATAATACGCGACTGGTACACAGGTAACTCGGTCAATAAATCGGGTCTCCGTTCCCCCATAATTGACGTGAAGATGCTAAATGCTCTACCCCAGTTACCTATCGTCTCATCGACTCTAAAGGCGGCCATTTTTGCGCGCCAAATACTCGGATGCATGAGTTCCTTCTGAACTTTCACATGCTCGATCTCATAATGGTCGGTTAGTAAGGAGAACATGTTTACGTATTTCTCAGCCCATATCCGTTCTTTGACCTCCATCGGGATATGCTGAGCTAATCTCTCCCTTCTCGAGGGTACCGACCCCTTCCCCGCAATCGGCATTAGCTGCTTACCTGAGCTAGACGCTGTAACCGCCGTTGCTGCCGAACTCGTGCCCGCTGCGGGTTGCTCTACTGGGGCCTGCGGGGAAATAAACGGACAAGTAGGTTTCGCGGCCTCACGAGACTGCCGAAGCTGCCTCATTAATTGCTTGGCTTCCTCAGCCGTGTCCCCCGGAGCCACGGAACGCCCGCTGCTATTACCCAGCCATGCCGCCAACTGGGCGGCCAATTCCGGGGGCATGTCCCCTTCGTCCACTGGGGTAACCACAACGGGGATCCGCTGACCCTCGGCAGGTGCCGGCGCGGGAATCTCCGCTGGTCTAGGAGGGCTCATCGGGGGAGCCTCCGGAACTGGGACCTCGTCCTCGTTTGACCCGTTCCTGGCCCTCTTCCTTCTGCCGGCCGGGGCCTCCGGCGGGTTGGGTCTTTTCGGCCTTCCCGCACCGTCCCTGGCCGCCATTTTTCTTTTCATCTCTGCCATGTCCTTCACCAACATCCGGAGCATCTGGTCGGTGCTGACCTTCTTCGCGACTCTCTTGCTCGGCATGATTCGCAGCGCTAGAAGAGAAAAAAGAAAATCACAAATTTCAAAATTGGCTCTTCGTTCCGTCTCGAGCTTACGTGCAGCGAGGAGGTGCAGCTTCAGAGCACAGGAACAAGAGGATGCTTTCTTGGCTTGTGGCTCCTTTTATTCTTCTCGGGGCGCGTGGCGGATGGCTTCGGTGTCTAGGACAACCCACTCTTGGGCGGGAAAAAGCGCGCCCCGGCTACGCCGCTTCGGGCATACCAGCCGAGACGCGCCTCCCGCCCAAAATGGCTTCCCGGGGGGATCGGGGTACTCCACCATACGTTCGGGGGGACCGATTGGTCGCCCCTTTCCATATGAGTAACTATATGGGTTATTGATTGGTTGCCCAAGTATTTGTATGGGAGACTGAGTGTGTGTGTGGGTGGCTGGGAGGTGTATGACTGTGCATAGATGTGTGAGCAGTTGATTCACTAGATGTATGGGTTCAAAAGTGCATGTGGAAACAGCTGTATGGGCGGTTGACTGTGTGCATGAGTGTATTGGTGAGTGAATGGATATCTCAGTGCTACATGTCAAAGTAAGTACATATGTGAAACACAGTACATGTGAGAGTTGACATATATAAATAACTGTGCATAAGAGCCAGTGAATGTGTGAGTGGCTGTATGGATCATTGTGAACTTGTATCAGGGATTGTATAAGAGAGTAAATATGTGTTAGTATATGTTTGAATAAGTAAGGTGTGTATAACTGTATAGTTCAGGAAATGGAGGTGTGATTGATTCTTTGCATGACTGACTAGGTGTGTGAGTAACTCCATGGATGAGTGACAGTCTGTGAGTGTCTGTTTACACTGATTGTGTCTAAGGTTATATTAGAGTCTGAAGAGGTTCATTGTATTATCACATAAATGATATCATCAGTGATGTGATCAGTAATGTCAAATGAGATGTCATCAGTGATGTCATCAGTGATGCCATTTTAGATGTCATCAGTGATGTCATTTGAGATGTCATCAGTGATGTCATCAGTGATGTCACTGACCATGTCATGAATGATGTAATATGTGACATCATCAGCAGTGGATTGCGGGTGCGCGATATATAGTTAGTGCAACTAACTATATATGCGAATTTCAATGGTTTTGTGTGAGTAAAATAAGGTTTTGTAAATGCTAATCCCTAACTATATATGGTCTATAACCTATGGTTTTTTCAGTGAATTTTCAAGGTTTTGTAAATGCTAATTCCTAATTATATATGGTCTATAACCTATGGTTTTTTCAGTGAATTTCAATGTTTTTTTAATAGCAAATATCAAAAGCTGTAAAATGTATTCTTATTTTAATGGAAAAATATATTTTATATGTATTTAATATAATTTTTTTATGCATCTGCCAAACCCTGACCTCTTAATATTGCACTGTGGTGGAAATGATTTTGGGACTATGACTGGGGTTGGTCTGGAAATGCTTTTAAAGGACACCTTTCATCAATTGATGACACTTTTTCCCCAAATTGCCTTGGTACATTCCAATATATGCCAAAGACAGAAATGGAAGTGGTCCAACCAATTTTTTCCACAATTTGAGAAAGCACGGAAACATGTGAATAAATCTGTTTCTGCTTACATGAGAGACTTTACAAGGGTTTAATATACAACAATAACGTTACAACATGCAAGACATCTACAGAGGAGATGGTGTGCACTTCTCCGATGAGGGGAATAGAATATTCCTCCTGAATTTAAAACTGTGCATTGGAACCTACTTGTAGGTACCTAAATTAGCCACAGAACCCAATAGCTCTTTTCAGAGCTACCCTACCTCTGCTCATTCAAAACTATTTTTCACCAAAGTACGCTCCCTGGTACGCTTCCCGGTGCGCGTACCAGGCGCTCCCCACGCGATTTCTTTTTTTTTTTTGCCTATATGAGCATCCTAAGCCCCCCTCAGAAAACCTAGAGGGTCAGGAAGTGTCTACCCTGCCCCCTTCTATTTGATATTTGATATTTATTGGCATTTGTAGAGCGCTAACTTTCGCTCCGGAGGGAGCATCTTGGCGCTGAGCACACAGAAGGTCGTCTAGGGGTGCATGGATCAAATAGCTGCGAGGACTGAGGAGTCAGACTGAGAATAAATCCAGGTTTTCAGAAATTTCCTGAATAGGCTTTCTGAGGGAGCGTGCCTAAGGTTGGGGGGAGGCGGTTCCATGCCTTGGCCGCCAGAAGGGAGAAGGTCTTTCCACCCTTAGATTTTAGTTTTATGCGGGGTTCCGAAATGAAATTGGCGCCAGATGACCTCAAGCAGTGGATAGGAATGTAGTGCTGGAAGCGCTTGGTCAGGTAAGATGGACCCAAGCCCCTGTTTGCTTTAAACACAGTGACTAGGAGCTTGAATAAGATTCTCTTATGGAGGGGCAGCCAATGAAGGGTGTTGAGGGCTGCAGAGGCTGAGGACCTACGGGGGAGTTTCAAAACAAGCCTGGCTGCCGCATGTTGGACACTCTGCAGCTTTTTCAGAGAGGACTTCTTGATGCCTGCTAGGAGGCCATTACAATAATCCAGCCGGGAAAGGATAAGCGCCGCCGCGACTGATTTCCTGGCTGTGATGGGCAGAAAATTGAAAAATTTCTTTAATTGCCTGATCAGGCTGAAACAGCGCCCAGCGGTAATGCGCACATGTTCATCGAAGCTGAGGGAAGCGTCAAATTGAACGCCCAGGTTGCGGGCTGAAGCAACCGCGCTTGGTGGTGCTTCGGAGTTATGAGGCCACCAGTCTTTGGGGGAAAAGAATGTGCCTTTACCTAGGGGAATTATTTCTGTTTTGGCGCTGTTACATTTTAAATGATGCAGATTAAGCCAAGAAAAGACTTCTGACAGACAGTTTTGGAATCTGATGGCAGCATCCGGCAGTTTTTTATCGATAGTGACGACAAGCTGGGTGTCGTCAGCGTAGGATGTCACGAGAATCCCATGTGACTCGATCAACGTGAGGAGGGGGGCCATATATACATTGAAAAAGAGGGGGCTCAGAATGGAACCCTGGGGTACCCCCGAGATGATGGATCGTTCATCGGAAAGAAAGGGGCCCAAGGAGACCGTTTGAGAGCGATTGGACAGGAATGAGGTTATCCAGGCAAGTGCGGAGCCCGAGACACCAATCTCACGCATCCTATTAATTAGAATAGCATGTGAGATGGTGTCGAAGGCCGCGGTTAGGTCGAGCAGGATGAGGGCGGCCTGCCTGCCCTCATCCTGCAAGAACTTGATGGTGTCTGACAACTCAATCAGAGCGGTCTCTGTGGAGTGGCCGGAGCGGAAGCCAGATTGCTGTGGGTGCAAGATACAATGATTTTCCACAAAATTCTTTAGTTCCTCATGAACTAGTTGTTCAGTGATTTTACCTAGCGCAGGGAGGAGTGAGATTGGGCGCATATTAGACAAATCAGTGGGGGATTTATTTTGCTTTTTCATGAGGGGCTTGACTGTGGCCTTCTTCCACTCAGAAGGAACAATACCAGAGTCGAGGGATTCATTCACAATTGCATTAATTAGAGGGTTGACGGCCTCAACAAGGTGGTGTAAGATGACTGGGGGACAGGAATCCGTGGGTGCACCTGATTTACAGGCTAGTATGGCTTTATGCGTTTGCATTAGGGAAACTGCTTTAAATTTGTTTAATGAAGGAATAGTTGTGTCCGGCTCTTGGGTAGAAATAGGTGCCAGGGGGAAGTCCTTGTGGATATTATTAATTTTCTCCTCAAAGAAATCAGCAATTTGATCACAGAGGGCTTGCGAGGGGGGGATTTCAAGTGCCAGTGCTTTGGGGTGGGTAAAGGATTTCACGATGTTGAAGATTGTTTGTTGTTTCTGTTTAGCAGAATCTATTGCTTGAGTGAAGAATGCCTTTTTTGCTTTTTTTATATTTGAGAGATATTGCTTTCTCTGGAGAATGTAAATGGATCTAGACGTTGGATCGTAGGTTTTTCTCCATTCTCTCTCCAAAAGCCTACACTTAAGGTGGCAGTCAGCGAGGGCCGGAGTATACCAGGGGGCATTAGGTTTCTTTTTTCCTCGGACGGGTTTTTGGTTGACGGGTTTTGCATTGGCAGAGATTACTCTCTCAATCCACAGGTGGAAATTTGTGGAGTCTAGAGACACGTCACCCGTGATGAACGGGGGTGGTACCCCTGGTTGAGGGTTGAGTTTGATGTACTCAGCTACCTTTTTCCAATTAATAGGAAAGGGAGTGTGAGGGAGTTTGATAGGAGGGGGGGCAGGGTTTTGTTATTGATGGAGAAGGGAATGAGACAGTGGTCTGTCCAGATTTGTGGCACGGGGGTGGAAGCAACTAGGGAGGTCAAGTTTGTGCAAATGCCGTCCAAGGTGTGTCCGGCACAATGGGTAGGGAGGGAAACTAATTGGGAGAGACCAAAAATCTCAAGAGAGTGGCGGAAATTAAGAGCGTGGGGATCAGTATCGGATTCCAAATGAAGATTAAAGTCTCCAAAAAGAGTGAAGGTAGGGTAATGGGTAAGGAAGGCTGCCAAGGTTTCATCAAGGGAGTCCAGGAAAGTAGTGGCATTTCCGGGGGGGGCGGTAGACGAGTGCTCCAGAAAAGGCGGAGGAGGAACTGGTTTGGATGACAAATCCCAGGGATTCACAGTCCTTGAGGGAAGCCAGATCAAATGTGTGGCACTTGAGTGCATTTTTTACAATGATGGCCAATCCGCCTCCCCGACCGATGGGTCTGTCTCGCCTGAAGATGGTGTAATCAGGGGGGAGAGCGGTGGCAAGATCGGGGTTAGAAGCATCGTGCAACCAAGATTCCGTAATAAACACGGCATCAAGATTGGCTGTTATAATAAGATCATGGATGTCTTGTCCATGTCGAGCTAAGGATCTGGCATTGATAAGGCCGCCCTTGAAGGAGGTTGTCTTATGCCGAGGAAGAGGGGGAGGGGGGGTAATAGGGCTGGCGAGACTGGAAGATGACCAGCCACACGATCGACAGATGTAAGGGCCACACAGGTGGTCGGAAAAGGAATGCACACAGCAGGAAGGACTGGGTAGGGAAGGGCGCATAGCCAGCAGCTCAGTAGAGTCGTACCTGAGTACAGGGTAAGTGGGAGCAGCATGTCCTGCGCCTGGCGCGATCTTGGCGCGGACGGGCGCAGACGGGCTTGGCTTAGGCGCGGCTTCGGCGCGTATCCGGCACGCCCGCTGCGCCAGCCCGCTGCGCCGTCTGGTTGCTATGCACATTATATAGGAAGGTAGGAGGGTGGGAGTAGGGCGCGACTAGAGCGCTCTCCCCGACTGCCTCACTCAAGATGGCGCCCACCGCCGCCGATTATTGGCTAAGGAGCGGTAGGGCGGAATTAAAAGAAGAACAAAGGTGTTTAGGGTGTCAGAGTGCCTAGATATCGATTCCCCTTAATTATGAAGCCCCCAGAAAAGAATTCCAAGCAGTTATAAAAACGAGTGAAAAGCGCTGACAAAGTGGATTTACAAATGCTGTTTAAAAGTATAAAATCAGAATGCACGTTTTTCAAACACAACAGTCGCTCGCAGCCCCAGTTCCCTCGCTAGGGAGAGCTTCTGAAGGGCGCAGAGCTCTGCAGCAAATCGATTAAAATACACAAGGAGGGCGGGAGTAGGGCGCGACTAGAGCGCTCTCCCCGACTGCCTCACTCAAGATGGCGCCCACCGCCGCCGATTATCGGCTAAGGAGCGGTAGGGCGGAATTAAAAGAAGAACAAAGGTGTTTAGGGTGTCAGAGTGCCTAGATATCGATTCCCCTTAATTATGAAGCCCCCAGAAAAGAATTCCAAGCAGTTATAAAAACGAGTGAAAAGCGCTGACAAAGTGGATTTACAAATGCTGTTTAAAAGTATAAAATCAGAATGCACGTTTTTCAAACACAACAGTCGCTCGCAGCCCCAGTTCCCTCGCTAGGGAGAGCTTCTGAAGGGCGCAGAGCTCTGCAGCAAATCGATTAAAATACACAAGGAGGGCGGGAGTAGGGCGCGACTAGAGCGCTCTCCCCGACTGCCTCACTCAAGATGGCGCCCACCGCCGCCGATTATTGGCTAAGGAGCGGTAGGGCGGAATTAAAAGAAGAACAAAGGTGTTTAGGGTGTCAGAGTGCCTAGATATCGATTCCCCTTAATTATGAAGCCCCCAGAAAAGAATTCCAAGCAGTTATAAAAACGAGTGAAAAGCGCTGACAAAGTGGATTTACAAATGCTGTTTAAAAGTATAAAATCAGAATGCACGTTTTTCAAACACAACAGTCGCTCGCAGCCCCAGTTCCCTCGCTAGGGAGAGCTTCTGAAGGGCGCAGAGCTCTGCAGCAAATCGATTAAAATACACAAGGAGGGCGGGAGTAGGGCGCGACTAGAGCGCTCTCCCCGACTGCCTCACTCAAGATGGCGCCCACCGCCGCCGATTATTGGCTAAGGAGCGGTAGGGCGGAATTAAAAGAAGAACAAAGGTGTTTAGGGTGTCAGAGTGCCTAGATATCGATTCCCCTTAATTATGAAGCCCCCAGAAAAGAATTCCAAGCAGTTATAAAAACGAGTGAAAAGCGCTGGCAAAGTGGATTTACAAATGCTGTTTAAAAGTATAAAATCAGAATGCACGTTTTTCAAACACAACAGTCGCTCGCAGCCGCAGTTCCCTCGCTAGGGAGAGCTTCTGAAGGGCGCAGAGCTCTGCAGCAAATCGATTAAAATACACAAGGAGGGCGGGAGTAGGGCGCGACTAGAGCGCTCTCCCCGACTGCCTCACTCAAGATGGCGCCCACCGCCGCCGATTATCGGCTAAGGAGCGGTAGGGCGGAATTAAAAGAAGAACAAAGGTGTTTAGGGTGTCAGAGTGCCTAGATATCGATTCCCCTTAATTATGAAGCCCCCAGAAAAGAATTCCAAGCAGTTATAAAAACGAGTGAAAAGCGCTGACAAAGTGGATTTACAAATGCTGTTTAAAAGTATAAAATCAGAATGCACGTTTTTCAAACACAACAGTCGCTCGCAGCCCCAGTTCCCTCGCTAGGGAGAGCTTCTGAAGGGCCCATTCTACCCATTCCGAACATTGTTTCCCCTCCATCTTGTGTCTCAATTCTACCGATACACAAAATGGAGGACTCCCGTAACGCTGCCGGTACGCGTACCGGGGCGCGCACCGGTAAGCGCTCGATAAAAAAAAGGTGGGAAAGTAATTTACAGAAAAACCACTGGAGACACTTTCATCAAATATAGAATAGGCCCTACTACATAGCAGTCCCTACCATTTACCCAAATTTGATGGAATTCCATTGAGAACATTATGCTGTAGGCCTGACTAAATATCCTGAGGTAAATTACATGACAAAAACACATATGAAGTGTTAGAATTGACAACCAATTAAAATGTTACTTTCATTTTCTACTATTATTTCAAGACATTTGATTGGTTATGTACCTGAATATATATAAAGAAAGAGAGAGAAACACAGCCATTTTGACTACTACTTCCTGAAGTACATTTCAAGAGCATTTTCACTGTCAACTTTAACTTCTTTTTCAAAGGTAAGATATAATTTAAAAAATTTGAAAGGAGAATTATGTTATGCACTTTAAATTAATTTAGGAAAACGTTTTCAGATAGTTACATACAGTCCCTCTATAAGAGTTAGTCATTGAGAAAGACTTAATTATTTAAATTATTGATTGAGTTAGGCTTCTGTGGTATAATTATGAATTTACTTAGGCTTCATCACAGGCACTTTTTAATAGTTCTACTTCCTGCCTGAAACCATGCACTGCCCAAAGATTACTTCACTGTTAAAAACTCACAAGTACCTGTCTGAACTTAAACCCAACAGTGCCCTATCTCCACTGATATATTTATTTTTTATGCAATTTACAGCAAGAAAATGGAAGCACAGCAGAATGAACAAACAATTTCATTTGAAATTAAGATTGAAAGCAATCCAAACCAAGAAAAAGAAGAACTAGACTTTATGGATGAATCAGTAGACCAAGAATTATTAAAATGTGCTGAAGAATGTGATTCTTGGAATGAAAAGGAGGACATTCCTGATGATTTAATGTTACAAATTCTCTTAGATTTTGAAAAATCAGAACAATAAATTTTAATTTTAAAAGTTAAAATTGTATGAGACATTATTCTTTTTAATATGAAAATTATGAAATAGTACCCAAAAAGATAAAATATAAACTGAGACTTAAAAAATACTGTGCAACTTTTTTGTGTTACATAGTAAGTTTGCTCATAGTTACTTCCTTTCTCACACTATATTATCTCCAATGTGTATTTAACATCTCTTTATCATCTCCTGCCTCCATATTGTTTCTGCTTTCCTGACAGACTATGCTATGAATTCCATATACCACAATAACTTCTGTAACAACATGCAAGATATCTACAAAGGAAACGGTGTATATTTATTTTTAGACTCTGCATTGGTACCCACATGTTGGTACTTAAATAAAAAAAATAAAAAAAAATACAACAAAAAGAACAATCAATAAACATACAATATTTGAACATTCTTTCATTCTTTTTTCCCTATATTACGCTCCCCGGACCGCTTCCCGGTGCGCGTACCGGGCGCTCCCCCTGCAAAAATAACGATAATAAATTATTATTTTTTTGCCCCGTGGGGCCCTTTTAAAGCCCCCTCATCAAACCTAGGGGGCCAGGGAGGATGTACTCTGCCCCCTTATGTTCATTCCCCCCTTTGTTTTTGCCACCTCTTGTGTCTCGATCCTACCGAGACACAAGATGGCGGCCGCTCCGGACTATTTAGAATGTTCACAGTCACCGAGGAGCCAATCCGCTTCTCCTCACGAAGTTCCATTACGCGTCAGGTACGAGAACCGGGGCGCTAACCGGGGCGCTGTCACAGATATATATATTTTTTAAAACGTTAATTTCTCAAAATCCACTGGAGCACATATTTTGAGACCTAGCAAAGGCACATCGGGCTACCAGTCCCTACAATTTTGCCAAGTTTGGTGTAAATCCATTCAGCCGTTCGAGCTAAAAGTGAGTCCAACCGCCCTATGGAAAATGAATGAGTAAAACGCGTTTTTGGACCCCTCTTTTTTCTCGCCCCCCCCTTGACGAAACACCCCCAAATTTTCATGGGCTTGTCGGAAACAAAATGTGCCATTTTCCTGAAAATTTCAGCCAATTCCGTCCACAAACACCAAAGTTATTTGACATATAATTTTCAGAAATCCCATAGGAAAAAAATCCTAACTATATACACCTACTGGCGACTGCCAGTAGGTATATATATATATATATATATATATATATATATATATATATATATATATATATATATATATATATATTACCTACTGGCGGTCGCCAGTAGGTATATATAGTTAGGATTTTTTCTCTATGGGACTTTTGAAAATTCTATTGTCTAATAACTTTGGCGTTTGTGGACGGAATCGGCTGAATTTGTCAGGAAAATGGCCCATTTTGTTTCTGAGCAGCCCCTGAAAATTTGGGGGGGTTTCGTCAAGGGGGGGCAGAGAAAAAAGGGGGGTCCCAAAAGGCGTTTTTAACATTGAGTTTTCCATAGGGCGTTTGGCCTCACTTTTAGCTCGAACGGCTGAATGGATTTGCACGAAACTTGGCAAAATTGTAGGGACTGTTAGCCCGATGTGCCTTTGCTGGGTCTCAATATATGTGCTCCAGTGGATTTTGAGAAATTAACGTTTTAAAAAACAGATATATCTGTGACAGTGTCCCGGGTAGCGCTCCAGTTCGCGAACTTTTCGCGTAACGGAGCTTTGCGAAGCGAAGCTGATTGGCTCTTCGGTGTCTGTCAACATTCTAAACGGTCCGGAGCGGCCGCCATCTTGTCTCTCGGTAGGATCGAGAGACAAGAAGAGGAGAAAAACGAAGGGGGAATTTAATGAAAGGGGGCAAGGTAGACCCTTCTTGACCCCCTAGGAATGATGTTGGGGTTATTAAAGGGTCCCGTGGGGCAAATAAAAAAAATTTGATTTTTAGCGGTAGAAGCGCTTTCCGGTTCGCGAACCGGGTAGCGAACCGGTAGCGAAACGGGAATTCACCATTTTGTGTTTCGGTTTAATTAAATTACAAGATGGAGGAAAAACAATGTGAGAAATGGGTATAAGGGGGTACGGGAGACGTATGCTGACCCCCTATGTTTTCTGAGGGTGGCTGAGGATGCTCATATATGTTGATACTTGTTTTCCAGCGGCTGCGCGTGAGCGTTTTTTTTGCTGCGTGACGTCTGTTAACGTTCGATTCGAAGGAAATCAGGAAGTGTTGACACTGCGAGTAAATATAGTGTTAAAAATAATTGTTATAAATTAATCCGTATTGATAAACATTGTCTGCGCCATCTTGCTTTTTTTCCAATGCCACACTTTTGTCGTGCACGGCAGCCATTTTAGATGTCTTGACCAGACCCACTCTCTGCACGCCGCCGATCCTCAGCATGGCTCCCCACCCTCGCAAGCATCTTCCCCACGCACTGGTCACCCCCGCTCTCTGTCTTATGCATGGGCTATAAACCTCCCCCATCTGCGCTGCTCTTCCCTGAGAATAACACCCTGTGGCCGCCCGACACCTCCCTTTCACCCTATTCACTACCGCACCCTCTGGGGGTACGGGAGACGTATCTTGACCCCCTATGTTTTCTGAGGGTGGCTGAGGATGCTCATATATGTTGATACATGTCTTCCAGCGGCTGCGCGTGAGCGGATTTTAATTTTTTTGCTGCGTGACGTCTGTTAACGTTCGATTCGTAGGAAATCAGGAAGTGTTGACCGCCATTTTGTCACTACGAGTAAATATATTGTTAAAAATAATTGTTATAAATTAATCCGTATTGATAAACATTGTCTGCGCCATCTTGCCTTTTTTCCAATGCCACACTTTTGTCGTGCACAGCAGCCATTTTAGATGCCTTGACCAGACCCACTCTCTGCACGCTGCCGATCCTCAGCATGGCTCCCCACCCTCGCAAGCATCTCCCCCACGCACTGGTCACTCCCGCTCTCTCTATCATGCATGGGCCATAAACCTCCCCCCATCTGCGCTGCTCTTCCCTGAGAATCACACCCTGTGCCCGCCCGACACCTCCCTTTCACCCTATTCACTATCGCACCCTCTGACACTCCTCTTCCTCTGTGTCCGATTGTCCAGGCCGGTCCCAGGCTATCACCTAGCCCTGCGGATGTAGTTTATGGCCTCAACTGTAAAGAATCACCCCTCTTCAAAGGAGTTACAGTAGATCAAGGCCCCCACCTCATGAGATCCGTCACACCACACGCTTTCCTACTATCTGATAACGATCCTGTATTGTGATTGGGGAGGGGATTCTCACTGTGAGGGTGTGTGGGACCGAGCCTGAAGCAGAAGATTCCAGGGATGCCTTTTTGTACATCAAAGTCTTCACAATTATGTGTCACATTAAAATTATATAGCACTCCAACAAAGTAGTAGGATTATAACACTTTAATAACTTATAAATATATACAAAGCACCAAAAACAGTAAACACGTAAAAAAAAAAAAAAATTAAACAAAAGCATTAATGGTCAGTAGCGGTCTGTTGTGCGAATAGTCCGAAGGCAGCACAATGCGCCGAGATCTGGACGGCACCCAGGTGATGTCCTTTACTTGCCGCACTAGTCTTGGCATCCTACAATGCTGCACCGGAAAAAGGCGTGGGGTGCCCTGGGGGGGGTGGGGGAAGGCGGCGTGAACGGGCCTCCCCAGGTGGAGGCTCGTCTGCTGTAGTGGGGCGCCCCTTTAGCGTTTCACTTGCCATTCAGTGGTTTTCCACCCGCTTTTGCTGCACTGTGTCTCGTCAGAGGTGGTCTGTTGTGCGAATAGTCCGAAGGCAGCACAACGCGCCGAGATCTGGACGGCACCCAGGTGATGTCCTTTACTTGCCGCACTGGTCTTGGCATCCTACAATGCTGCACTGAAAAACGGCGTGGGGCGCCCCTGGGGGGGGGAAGCGGCGTGAACGGGCCTCCCCAGGTGGAGGCTCGTCTGCTGTAGTGGGGCACCCTTTTACCGTTTCAGTCACCAATCAGCAGTTTTCCGCCCGCTTTTGCTGCACTGTGCCTCACCCGCCATTCAGCTGTTTACCGCCCGCTCTTGCGGCTACAGCGTCTCGTCCACCATTCAGTAGAATTGCTCCCACTCTTGCGGTGCAGCGAACGGTGGCTGCCACAGGACTCTTAAAATGGCGGCCGGCTCTTTGGATTTGGGCCTGGTCCACTAAAATGGCCCTGGGACACATTTGAACTCGGACATTTGCCTGCCAGGGCTTGGGCCCCATTCTCGAAAGCGTCCCCTCAGCCTTGAAGATTCTACAAAAGTCATTGGGGCCCCCGATTCCCGCAGGCTTCCGGTGGGGAGCGGCTGCCATGATTGCTTGCGGAATGGCCACGACGGAGCTACGAGATGGTGGTGCTCTCATGCTGACGTCTTCTTCAGTCTGAAACATCCAGAAACACTGTAGACTATCAATTCGATGAGTTCCGGTGGAGCCCCAACGTGACCCGGTAGGGAAGAACTTGCCCTCCCCTTTTTTGAGTGATGGTTCTTGTTGCCTGTCCCCTCTGTTGTCATCTAACGGAACCTTTTTGGATTGCCGAGTGAGAAAAAAAAAGGTGGGGCTTTCATCGTTTGAGAAAAAAAAATGTTTCAATCCAATGAAAAGTGTTATTTTTAGGTCATATGATCAAGCATTTCATCATTAGGAAACCAAAAGTAAAATGAACCAATGAAAAGTTTTATAAACAAGTAACATGACCTGTTATGCGGCTTTGGGCTATAAAAAGCCAACAAAATCCGTTGGCCTGTGAGGCGGCGTCAGTAGCGGACCGATGTGCGAATAGGCCGAAGGCAGCACAACGCGTCGAGATTCGGATGGCACCGAGGTGGTGTCCAGCAAGTTGCCGCACTGGTGTGGCCATCCTACAATGCTGCGCCGAAAGACGGCGTGGGGTGCCCGGGGGGGGGGGGCGCGAAATGGCCTCTCCCCCCACCCTAGGTGGAGGCACCTCATGTGCAGTGCGGCGCCCTTTGCCGTTTCACTCGCCGTTCAGCAGAGTTCCGCCCGCTCTTGCGGTACAGCGACTCACCCGCCATCCAGCTGAATTTCTCCCACTCTTGCGGTACAGCGACTCACCCGCCATCCAGCTGAGTTTCGGCCAATCTTGTGGTACAGTGACTCGAACGCGCCGAGATCCGGGTGGTACCGAGGTGGTGTCCAGCAAGTTGCCGCACTGGTGTGGCTATCCTACAATGCTGCGCCGAAAGATGGCGTGGGGTGCCCGGGGGGCGGCTTAAACGGGCCTCTCCCGCCTCCCCAGGTGGAGGCACCTCATCTGCAGTGGGGCGCCTCTTAGCGTTTCACCCGCCATCCAGCTGAGTTCCGCCAGATCTTGCGGCACAGTGCCTCACCCCCCATCCAGCTGAGTTCTGCCCGCTCTTGCGGCACAGTGCCTCACCCCCATCCAGCTGAGTTCCGCCCGCTCTTGCGGTACAGTGACTCACCCGCCATCTAGCTGAATTGCGGTTACTCTTGTGGTGCAGCGATAGCCGGCTGCAACAGGACTCTCAAAATGGTGGCGAGCTCTTTGGATTTGGGCCTGGTCCACCCATTCACTAAAGCGTCCCCTCTTTTGACTGATTGTTCTTGTTGCCTATTTCTTCTGTTGTCATTTAACGGAACCTTTTTAGACTGCCGAAAGGTGTTCGGTCTGACCGCTGGTTGGTGGAGACATTTTGACTATATCCTGGACCTGCCCGGCCTCGCACAAAATGGCACTGGTATAAATGGGACTCGTAACTCCTTGTTGTGTACTGGTTGCCCAACCTTGATATCACGAGATACGTATGCAGTTTTGAAGCACATGGCGGGCGGGGATGAGAATTGATTGAACATTTGGACATCCCTATTGATAATAAGTTCTGATGTGTTATTGATTACTGTACTATTGAAAGTTCTAATTAACGTCACCTATGATACTTGCCCGCAAATGTATATCTAGATAATTTTATTGTAACTGACCCTGTCGTATTTTAATTATAAAATGTACGTCCACCGATTCCGCAACTGTTAGACACCTTAGTTCTTGCAACCTAAGGGCCCGCTCGTTACGTTCTTCTACAGTGTAAATGTCCCCTCATCATAAACGATTCCAGTTTGCTCCGTGGCCGGCCCACGTGGTTATAGGCCCGTATTTGTATACTGAGATTTTCACAATAAAGGTTTTTCAAACAAAACATGGTAGTAGTACCTTTTTTGGTATAGTTTTGAATAATAGCCACTGTTTTCGAATGAGTAAAGGGCAAGTGAAATAAAGCAGCCCGATTACATGACGATTAAAAGGTATAATACGCAGGAACGCAGTAAAGATAAATGGTCAAGGGCTGTTGTGTGTTCCACTCCTGCAACATAAAGTGATCGATACGAATCCGATATTCATGCCTATCAGTGACTAAGACAGCAGGCCGAGCCTCTTTTGCTCAACAGCTCCCTCATGGGACGAAGAAACGCCCTTTTTCTCGAAAAAGGAATATTTTACTTGCAGGACAGTTGTAAATTTCCTGGGAAAATACATTAGCCTGGAACATTGTTAGTGATAAACTGTAAATGCATCTGGGTCCTTTGCTTTACAAGTCAGAGTGAGAAAAAAAAGGTGGGCTTTCATCATTTGGGAAAACAAAATGTTCGAAAGCAATGAAAAGTGTAATTTTTAGGTCATATTACCAAGCCTTTCATCATTAGAATAACAAAAGTAAAATGAACCAATGAAAAGTTTTATTAACAAGTCACATGACCTGTTATGCTTACGTTACGCGCTGCGCGCCGCGCTCTGGATCGTTTCCGGGAAGCTGCGCCTCGCGCACCGGAGCACTTCCGGGTGCGATAACGCGGTGCGTCATATGACGCATTACGCGACAACGCAGGTTCAGAATATAGTCAAAATGTCTCCACCAACCAGCGGTCGGAACACAACCCCTTTCAGCAGACCAAAAAGTTCTGTTAAATGACAAGAGAAGGGACAGGCAACAAGAAGTATCAATCAAAGAGGGGAGGGCAAGTTCTTCTCTACCGGGTCACGTTGAGGCTCCACCGGAACTGATCGAATTGGTAGTCTACAGTGTTTCTGGATGTTTCAGACTGAAGCTGGCGTTAGCATGAGAGCACCACCATCTCGTGGCTATGTTGTGGCCATTCCGCGAGCTATCATGGCAGTTGCTCCCCATCGGTAGTCTACGGGAGTTGGGGGTCCCGCTGATTGTTGTAGAATCTTCAAGGCTGAGGGGACTCTTTTGGGAATGGGGCCCATGCCCTAGCAGTCAAGCGTCCGAGTTCCACGGTTGCCCAGAGCCATCTTTGCAGGCCAGGCCCAAGTCTGTGGAACCGACCGCCATTTCGTGAGCTCCGTAGCAGCCGCCTGTCGCTGTACCGCAAGATTGGGTGCAATTCTGTTGGATGGCGGGTGAGACGTTGTAATAGCAAGAGCAGGCGCAATTCAGCTGGCCGAGCGAGGCACTGTGTCGCAAATGCGGGCGCAAGTCAGCTGGTCGAGTGAGGCGCTGGGGTGTAGCTGAGAAACCTCCACCTGGGGAGGTGGGGGAGGCTCGTTTGCGCCGCCTCTCCCTTCTACTGAACCCCACGCCGTCTCCTGGCGCAGGTATATGTGATGGTCGGACCAGGGCACCGCAGGACGTGTCTTCAGGTCAAACGGATTGTGGGACAAGGTGTGGAGCAGGTGCAATTATCTCGGGGGCCTCCGTCAAGCGGTTCAGGGAGGCACCGCATCACATTGTTTTCCAATGTAGTCAGGTCCACAAACAGCCCCCACTTACTTTGAGAATAGTGAAGCTGCAGCAGGTGCAAATAAGCTTCAGACAGTGTTACAAGCGCTGCTCAGAACCCTCAACTATGGCACCCAACATCCAGGACTTATGCCATTTGTGCAAGGCAGTGACATCGAAGCATCTCAGGGACCAAGCAACATACCATATCCAGAGTCCTTCCCACAACCTCTGCCTTCCTTCTTACCTAGTTATTGTTCTTTCACTCCCACTCTAGGCTTTTAGTCTGTGGATGGAAAACCATGAACCTACACTCACGTATGAAAATCTTACTATTGATGCTTGACTGAGGCCAAGGAGATCAGAGTGCATGAGTCTCATGCTCGATCGATTGAGCTAGCCGGATCAGGCAACAAAAAGGTGGAGGTGGGGGTGGCGGCATCAGCAAGGCATCCTCACACACAACTTGTCGGACATCAGCTCTGGATGTACTGGGGACGAGTCTTGGCGCATGGTGTCGTCCCCGGGCAATTTGCACAATGGTCCTCCACCCCTAGGCCGCCAGCTATGCTACCTCGACAGGAACAGTGATGGATGTTGCAGCAGGCTGCCATGTAAATAGTTATTTAATAAAACGTTTTACCCTGTTACTTTGCTGGTGTGTTGTATATATTTATAATATTTGCATAGGGTTTGTCGTTATTTTGGGGGGGTGGGTGGCAGAGCCGAGCTGTCTTGCAGCCATCATGGTGTCGAGCTCAGTTCATCTCACTAGTTTCGTATTTCTCATGAGGGGTTGTTCCTAATGTTTCTATTTTAGCGAGGTCAAAAAGAGATCCCATTAGTGGCCTACTGATTTTGCTCGATTTCTTTTGTTTTTTTAAACGATCTTTCACTATCTGCAAAGACTAAACAGAGTATTGCGACTCTGTGCTGGTTTGTAAATAGAGAATGAACCAAAGAGAACCAATTCTAAAACAGTAAATGCTTGGATAACAATCAATCAAATGGAGAGAGAAGCAGGCACGACGGATTACAACGGGGGCAAAGGCCTGCATTACCTACCCTTCACTATCTGCAAAGAGAGAATATTCCTAAAAGAAAAGAGGGGGGGGGGCAGCGTTCAAAGCACATCAGCGTGCATAAACACGAAAATGTTTTTACCTATCACGTACTTGACATTTTAAAGCTTTTCATATTTGCTATTAAAAAAACATTGAAATTCACTGAAAAAACCATAGGTTATAGACCATATATAGTTAGGAATTAGCATTTACAAAACCTTGAAAATTCACTGAAAAAACCATAGGTTATAGACCATATATAGTTAGGGATTAGCATTTACAAAACCTTATTTTACTCGCACAAAACCATTGAAATTCCCATATATAGTTAGTTGCACTAACTATATATTGCGCACCCGCAATCCACTGCTGATTATGTCACACATTACATCATTCATGACATGGTCAGTGACATCACTGATGACATCACTGATGACAACTGAAATGACATCACTGATGACATCTCATTTGACATCACTGACAACATCACTGATGACATCATTCATGTGATAATACGATGAACCTCTTCAGACTCTAATATAACCTTAGATACACTCAGTGTAAACAGACACTCACAGATTGTCACTCATCCATGGAGTTACTCATGCACTTAGTCAGTCATGCAAAGAATCAATCACACCTCCATTTCCTCAACTATACAGTTATACACAACTTACTTATTCAAACATATTCTAACACATATTTACTCTCTTATACAATCCGTGATACAAGCTCACAATGATCCATACAGCCACTCACACATTCACTGGCTCTTATGCACAGTTATTTATATATGTCAACTCTCACATGTACTTTGTTTACATATGTACTTACTTGCACATGTAGCACTGAGATATCCATTCACTCACCAACACACTCATGCACAGTCAACCGCCCATATAGCTGCTTCCACATGCACTCGAACTCATACACCTAGTGAATCAACTGCTTACACATCTATGCACAGAGTCACACACCTCCCAGCCACCCACACACACACTCAGCCTCCCATTCAAATACTTGGGCAACCAATCAATAACCCATATAGCCCCTCATATAGCTACTGATCAACACATGCAGCAGCTTACACAACAACAGACATACTGATGCACACATTCAGACAGTTTAGTCACTAACCCATGAATTTAGTAAGACACATTTAATCACTCACTCATACAGTCAGTCACGCACCTACTAAATCCTTCATCCAGACACTTATACATCCACTCATTCTTCAATATGTAAGACAAATTTTAACTTTACAGAAACATAGTGGGCCCGATTCACAGAATGAATTTAAGACTCAATCCTGAATTTACTACTATTTTGGCATTCACAGAATGCACTTACTACTTTTGGTATTCACAGAATGAACTTACTACTTTTGTTATTCACAGAAGTTAGGATTTTGTCTTAAGTTTGTCTTAAGACAAACTTAAGACAGACTTAAGACAGACTTAAGTTAGGATTTTGTCTTAAGTCTGTCTTAAGTCGGTCTTAAGTCTGTCTTAAGTTTGTCTTAAGTCTGTCGTAAGTCTGTCTTAAGTCTGTCTTAAGTTTGTCTTAAGACAAACTTAAGACAAAATCCTAACTTCTGTGAATACCAAAAGTAGTAAGTTCATTCTGTGAATGCCAAAGGTAATAAGTGCATTCTGTGAATACCAAAATAGTAGTAAGTTTAGGATTGAGTCTTAAGTTCATTCTGTGAATCGGGCCCACAGTCACTGGATGTTGTCATCAGTAATGTCATCAGTGATGTCACTGACCATGTCATGAATGATGTAATATGTGACATCATCAGCAGTGGATTGCGGGTGCGCAATATATAGTTAGTGCAACTAACTATATATGGGAATTTCAATGGTTTTGTGCTAGTAAAATAAGGTTTTGTAAATGGTAATCCCTAACTATATATGGTCTATAACCTATGGTTTTTCAGTGAATTTTCAAGGTTTTGTAAATGCTAATTCCTAACTATATATGGTCTATAACCTATGGTTTTTTCAGTGTATATATATATATATATATATATATTACCTACTGGCGATAGCCAGTAGGTATATATAGTTAGGATTTTTTCTCTATGGAACTTTTGAAAATTCTATGCCTAATAACTTTGGCGTTTGTGGACGGAATCGGCTGAAATTTTCAGGAAAATGGCACATTTTGTTTCTGAGCAGCCCCTGAAAATTTGGTGGGGTTTCGTCAAGGGGGGGCTGAGAAAAAAGGGGGGTCCCAAAACACGTTTTTTGCATTGAGTTTTCCATAGGGCGGTTGGACTCACTTTTAGCTCGAACGGCTGAATGGATTTGCACGAAACTTGGCAAAATTGTAGGGACTGTTAGCCCGATGTGCCTTTGCTAGGTCTCAATATATGTGCTTCAGTGGATTTTGAGAAATTAACGTTTAAAACAAGATATATATCTGTAACAGCGCTCCGGGCAGCGCTCCGGTTCGCGAACTTTTCGCGTATCGGAACTTTGCGAAGCGAAGCTGATTGGCTCTCCGGTGTCTGTCAACATTCTAAACAGTCCGGAGCGGCCGCCATCTTGTCTCTCGGTAGGATCGAGAGACAAGAGGAGGCCAAAACAAAGGGGGAAATGAAGGAAAGGGGGCAAGGTAGACCCCTTCTGACCCCCTAGGATTGATGAGGGGGATATTATAGAGCCACGCCGGGCCCAAAAAAAAAAAAAAAAAAATCCGATTTTTTCGCCGTAGAGACGCGTCTTGGTTCGCGAACCGGGCAGCTAACCGGGAAGCTAACCGTCAGTGTAACCCAAAAAAAAAAAAAAAAAAATTCAGATTTTTTTCGCCGTAGAGACGCGTCTTGGTTCGCGAACCGGGCAGCTAACCGGGCAGCTAACCGGGAAGCTAACCGGCAGTGTAACCCAAAAAAAAAAAAAAAAATCCGATTTTTTTCGCCGTAGAGACGCGTCTTGGTACGCGAACCGGGCAGCTAACCGGGCAGCTAACCGGGAAGCTAACCGGCAGTGTAACGGGAGTCTGAGGAGTAGCTGATTGGCTGTCAATATTGTAAACAGTCCGGAGCGGCCGCCATCTTGTCTCTCGGTAGGATCGAGAGACAAGAGGAGGCTAAAACAAAGGGGGAAATGAAGGAAAGAGGGCAAGGTAGACCCCTTCTGACCCCCTAGGATTGATGAGGGGGATATTATAAAGCCACGTGGGGCCAAAAAAAAAACAAACAAAAAAATCCGATTTTTTCGCCGTAGAGACGCGTCTTGGTACGCGAACTGGGCAGCTAACCGGGCAGCTACCGGGAAGCTAATCGGCAGTGTAACGGGAGTCTGAGGAGAAGCTGATTGGCTGTTATCATTGTAAACAGTCTGGAGCGGCCGCCATCTTGTCTCTCTGTGGGATCGAGAGACAAGAGGTGGAAAAAAAAAAGGTGTAAATGAATGAAAGGGGTAAGGCAGACCCCTCCTGAACCCCTAGGATTGATGAGGGGGCTATTAAAGTTCCCTGGGGGGTGAAAAAAAAAATTTGCGATTTTTCGCGGTAAAGGTGCTTCCTGGTACGTTAAACGGGCAGCTAACCGGCAGCGTAACGGGAGTCCGACATATTGTGTTTTTTGAACGTTTGTGATATGTGCACGTGTGGATTTTGTCTAATTAAGGTTAAAAAAATATATATATATCTTTAAGCGTGTTCTGGCGCGCTTACGTTTTGGGTTTGGTTTGCGCTGCAGAGACGATACGTCACGGTTATGCGATGCATCATGAGGCGTCTCACGGGCTACGTGATACGTCACTTAATAAAGAATATATTTTACAGCTATAGATATTAGCTTTTAAAAAACCAATGAAATTCACAGAAAAAACCATAGGTTATAGACCATATATAGTTAGGAATTTGCATTTACAAAACCTTGAAAATTCACTGAAAAAACCATAGGTTATAGACCATATATAGTTAGGGATTAGCATTTAAAAAACCTTATTTTATTTGCACAAAACCATTGAAATTCCATATATAGTTAGTTGCACTAACTATATATCGCGGACCCGCAATCCACTGCTAATGATGTCACATATTACATCATTCATGACATGGTCAGTGACATCACTGATGACATCACTGATGACATCTCAAATGACATCACTGATGACATCACTGATGACAACACCCAGTGACTGTATGTTTCTGTAAAGTTAAAATATGTCTTACATATTGAAGAATGAGTGGATGTATAAGTGTCTGGATGAAGGATTTAGTAGGTGCATGACTGACTGTATGAGAGAATGATTAAATGTGTCTCACTGAGTGCATGGGTTAGTGATTAAAGTGTCTTAATTTGGCAATCAATATTTATGTTCTTCTGTAAACTGCTGCATGTTTAAATCAGTAGCTATATCAGTAACTATATGGGTTATTGAATGGTTGCCCAAGTATTTGTATGGGAGACTGAGTGTGTGTGTGGGTGGCTGGGAGGTGTATAACTCTGTGCATAGATGTGTGAGCGGTTGATTCCCTAGGTGTATGGGTTCAAAAGTGCATGTAGAAACAGCTGTATGGACAGTTGACTGTGTGCATGAGTATATTGGTGAGTGAATGGATATCTCAGTTCTACATGTCAAAGTAAGTACATATGTAAAACACACTCCATGTGAGAGTTGACATATATAAATAACTGAACATAAGAGTCAGTGAATGTGAGAGTGGCTGTATGAATCATTGTGAACTTGTATCAAGGATTGTATAAGAGAGTAAATATGTGTTAGTATATGTTTGAATAAGTAAGGTGTGTATAACTGTATAGTTAAGGAAATGGAGATGTGATTGATTCTTTGCATGACTGAATAGGTGTGTGAGTAACTCCATGGATGTGTGACAGTCTGTGAGTGCCTGTTTACACTGAGTGTATCAAAGGTTATATTAGAGTCTGAAGATGTATTATCACATAAATGATATCATCAGTGATGTAATCAGTAATGTCAAATGAGATGTCAGTGATGTCATTTGAGATGTCATCAGTGATGTCATCAGTGATGTCATTTGAGATGTCATCAGTGATGTCATCAGTGATGTCACTGACCATGTCATGAATGATGTAATATGTGACATCATTAGCAGTGGATTGCGGGTCCGCGATATATAGTTAGTGCAACTAACTATATATGGAATTTCAATGGTTTTGTGCAAATAAAATAAGGTTTTTTAAATGCTAATCCCTAACTATATATGGTCTATAACCTATGGTTTTTTCAGTGAATATATATATATATATATATATATATATATATATATATATATATATATATATATATATATATATATATATATTTATATATTTATATATGCGCACACAATAATATATATGATGTGTGGATTTTGGAGTACTCCATTCTGTTATCTATATGTATGCCCTGTTAGTTTGAGCTCAAAATGCCCCTACTTAAAAGTGCATTACCTTCCTGTTAATAAAGCATTTGCAAATTGAATAGGCTCACCAATTAACATACTAGACTGTGAATAAAATAAACGTTTCTTTTTTCCTCTCTTTCTCTCTCTCAGAAAAATTCTGCAATAAAAAGCACCTTTGGACACAGTTAATGCTTATCCCATGTACCTA
The DNA here is from genome assembly GCF_964263255.1 of Lissotriton vulgaris. NCBI lineage: Eukaryota > Metazoa > Chordata > Amphibia > Caudata > Salamandridae > Lissotriton > Lissotriton vulgaris. Next base: position 108,237 of record NW_028251417.1, read on the forward strand.
TTTACCACAAATAAAAGCAGGAAGGCAACGTTCAATTTCCTCTCTCAAACAAAGAGGTTTAGTGCATGGCTGGTCGGATAGCAGTGGTTATCTCAATTGATTGTTCAGTCAAGCGTCAACAGGTGAAGAGGGTAAAAAGATATGGGATGCACAGTAGTGTGGACAGCTTCAACCGTTTGAGCAATTTTGTTATGAGGATCTTTTGCACTGCTCGTGTTGTGGTTGTATCAGTAGACTACAAAATCAATCACATTCTTCTTCTCAGATAGTCAATTGGAATAATGTGTTCTCCTTTTGTTCATTGTCAGTGCTGAAGTGGTGCAGGGCTGGCTCTGATGTCGCTCCGATATAACCATGTTCTCCAGCTGTGGGTGAGGTGTCTGTGACTTTAAATGGTCCATCAAATTTTAGGTGTATTTTTTTCGCCGATGGAGACCTTCCGGACAAAGATCTGTGTTCCAGGAGTGATGAGTAGGAGCTCAGGATCGATTGGACCCTTCTCCTTCTGCTTGGATATCTGAATATAAAAAAACTTAGCAGTGCCTGTTAACTCACACAGATACTCACACGTTTCAGCTTCCACAATTTCAGGAGAACTTTCAGTGTCAGTTTTAGGTCTAGTTGACGGAACTGATATATTTATTGATTGTCCAGTGACAAGCTGGTGGGGCGTTAAGTGGTGGTCGGATCTTGAAGCACCACATCGGAGTTTTGCTTTCAGACTTCCCTCAGTTTGAGTGTATGAATTAGACCTCTCTAGAATTCGGTTTTAGGGTCCACTTTGCGATCTTTGACGAGTGCCAGAATAAGTGACATGTCGCAGTACGTAAGAAACAATGTAGTGAAGGAACTTGTGGGTTTTTTGGCAGCAGCAGGAAAGTGAAATAAAAGAACATGTCACTACGTGAAATACCACCAGCATCACCACTACTGAAATAAAGTCATATAAGTGTACATGGATATATAAATATGTGCATGTCCTACAGTGGCACATTTTTCAGACTATGACCATGAAAGGTGGCAAAATACTGCAGGTCAGGATCTTGTTCAATGGACCTGATGGGAACTTCTGTTTATTAATTCACTCTTGTTCTAAACTGTGACACATTAGAGGCCTTCCTAACACAGGGGCACTATGAGTGCAGCTATGTGGCAGGAGGAAAGGAACAGTTGTGGGAAATGTGCAGCTCTCTGTAGCATACAAAACATGGTACAGCGGCCAGAGAGCCGTAGAAATAGATTTGCACCGATAGCAGCAACACTGACTTCCTTCACACACACCCCAGTGCTAGGAAATGCGAAGAATGAATAATGCATGCTAATATAAAGTGTATTTCAATGTAGAAGGCAATATGTATTAAGAAGCGATGCTTAGTATTGCACTATTTTCCGAATACAATGTGTGTAGATTTTAAAAATGCCTTTTTGACTGCAGGTGCAGACTTTCAGGGTGGTTGCAAATATTTTGCAGTTCAACCACTATGAGTTTTTGTTTCCTGATTGTGTTACTGGGACGGAGATTATTAAGATGTTCCTATATCTTGGAAACAATTATAATACCATTTTTTGGTTCTTCTTTCGCTTTTGGAGTTAATTGATGTTTGGAGGTTTTGCACACTGCAGACAATATTAGTTTTGTGTTCTTCCCTTTGTCCCTAAGCAGTGTACTAGGTTTTCTGTTTTTGAGATATGTGCATACATTTCCTCAATGTTCATGTTTCCACCTCCTCATGTCTGGTTAGGAGCTCCAATAGTGCATTTGTGGGTTTTTTTGTTTCAGAATATGGTACCTGCACAATTGAACAACTACTATTTCACACTTAGCCACAGGTCATAGACACAGAATGTTTGTGGAGGAGTGGACAACACATTTTGTACGATAGGTAAATTACATGTAAACATATGAATAAATACATAAATATATATAAAAAAGTCAAAAAAGAGGGGAGTACAACTAAATCCCTTAGATTTTATCTATAGGCAGACTGTAACAGGAAACCCTGTTACGCTACAGGCCCTACTACAAGTTTGCTACACATTTGGATCAAAGCTGGACTATGTGTCAACTGTAATGCTAAAGCAGCAGTCAAGTTCTGCCTGAGTTTGTGCCTAAAAATGAATAAGCAAAATAAGTGCCAAAATTTAGGGAAAAAAAAGAAAACACATTTCTATTAAAAAATAAGGGTATTGCCTACCAATTACCCAATTTTCACAGAGATATTCTCCAAGTTCCGACCACCACTTAACGCCCCACCAGCTTGTCACAGGACGAGCAATAAATATATCAGTTCTATCAACTAGACCTAAAACAGACACTGAAAGTTTTTTTGAAATTGTGAAAGTAGCTGTGTGAGTAAACACACACTGCAAAGTTTCTTTCTACTCTAGATATACAGGCAGAAGGAGAAGGTCCCTATCGATTCTGCGCTCCTGCTAATCCCTCCCAGAACACAGATATTTGTCTGGAAGGTCTTCATCGGTGAAAAAAAAACAACTACATTTTTAAGGACAATTTAAAGTCACAGACTTCTCACCAACAGCTGGAGAACGTGGATACATCGGAACAACATCAGGGCCAAGCATGCACCACCTCAGCACTGACAATGAACACAAGGAGAACAGAATATTCCAATTGACTATCCAAGAAAAAGAATGTGGTTGAATTTGTAGTCTGCGGATACAGCCGCAACACCAGCAGCACAAAATATCTTCATAACAAGATACGTTGCTTTATTTTATGTCTTTATCTTGTTGTCGGAGTGGTATTAACAATGTTTTAATTGGTTTGCTTTTCTTTCTTATTTCTTGCCTCAGAAGACTTGTATTTCTCAAAAGGTTGAAGATCTCCACACTACTGTGCCTCCCATATATTTTTTCCCCCTTCACCTGCTGACGCTTGTAGCAGTAGTAGTGGCACCTTTAATAACGCAACGCGTTCCAATACCTTCATTGTCTGTAAAGGTACTACTAATGTTACAAGTGTCCCCTTAAGTTGTCCGGTCATTGTAGGGATGCCCCATTGGCCTGGCAGCACATTGTCCATGATTCTCTCCCGGATAATATGTTGTAAAGCCAGATGACAATAGCAGGGAGGCAGAAGACTAATTAATATTGTTATGTGGCTTATTTATTCCCCATGCAGTAGGCGCAGATAGACTGATTTTTCCCAGTGAAGTATCACCACACACTGTAAAATGTCCCCTACTTCTGTTCCTCTGTAGAATACAGGGGCAAGTTTAGATAATTGAGGACAACATTTCTGAAGTGTTCGTAAATACCACAGTATGGAACCACACCCGAATAATGAACAAGGTTATCACTGATAGTTCAAGAATAGAGGGGGAGGTAACAAAGATGCTTAAGATAGGGTTCCTGATATCGACCTTAGGGCAGCTTTTGGTAGGAAGAATGGGTTTATAATAACAAAGTCACCAGACTGTAATGACTCTTTACCCCACAGCCTGTCTTGCCCATGATAAAATAGCACTGTTTTACGTTTATTTACACAAATTTACGTCCATGACAAATGGAGTGCCCCAGGTTACTTGAGATACAGAGCAGCGTCCTTAGGGCCACCTAGGGTAGACTGAGATTATAAAGATGGGATAGACTGGAAGTTTACTTGGGGTGGGGAGAAAATGCCCATACTTTAAAAAAAACGCTTTCCAACTAAATCCTCCTCTTCTGTTTCCTAGGAAATGCAACAGTACCTGTTGGGCGCAACTCTGGATGCAATAGCACCATCTATAATTTGGACATGCAATTAGGCACCTCCAGCCTAAAGGACTTCTACTGGGCTTGTGGAGAACATCTCTATCTGCAACTGCCTCCTTGATGGAATGCACTGTGTACCCTTGTGACCATGCACAAAGTCTCCCTTGCTCCACCGACATTGGCGGTATGCTGAGTACTATGGGTAGGCAGCCTTCAAAGACATACCCCAGGAGTTCGGCCTATTGAACAAGTTCCAGCTCTTCTTGTAACACCATAATTATGATGTTCCAAATCAAGGCAAATGCAGACTAGCTTTGAAACACCAAGAGGAGGGTATGCCTTCGGTTAGGGAGGTTGTGCTGCATATTAAGTGCCTGCAAACAAAACAGGTGATGGACAGAATGTGGATCAATGTCACACATTCACCCCAGTCCAAAGATCTGGGCCCAAATCCATCGTTTTTTTGCACTCCACACCACCCTGGGTTAGACAATGGCGATATGCAAATCAGCTCTGACCCTGTGCCCCATGGGAACAGTCCAGTCCGAACTACAAAAGCCATGTCCTTCCCAGAACGGAATCAAGCATCCGAGGACCGGACCGGTTTCGAGGTAACACCTCTCACCGGCTAGCTTGACTCCAGTGGTGTGGAGTGCCTGGGACCCACGTCTGAGCATCCCCATGGACTGGGGTGAGTGTGTGACATTGATCCACATTCGGTCCATCACCTGTTGTGTTTGCATATTCCGCCCTAAGTGCGCTGGGGATGCTATCATCGCTATCCCTCCCCCTTCCACGGCCCCATCAATCGAGTAACAGAAGGCCTGAGGTGAAGCAATTATACGTATCGTGGTGGCAAAACAGCCCCCTGACTATCGAAGAGGTGGTAGATTGGGACTGAGGTGCCGTGCGGGTTGGGGATCCCTACATGCACTGGATGTCATCTGGCGCTTGGTAGGCGGTGTGTTGACCCACACCCTCTCATCCAATGACTGGGGAGGGCGCTCCAAAATGCATCCAAAGGCACATCAGACGGCCCTCCAAACAAAAATGGACAAATATGCCCAGCTGAAAGTGTAGGGTTATACAGGGGAAGAAGACACCGGTACAACCCCTAACCAGGCACAAAATGCAAAAAATGCACAAAAAAAAGACAAATCCCCAACCCTGCAGGATATAATGACTGCAATACACAAGGTGCAAACCTCTGTGAAGAGTAAGATTGATACACTCTCAACAGAAGTGACTTTGTAAAAAACTGATTTGCGAAACATAGGGACAAGGGGAAAGGAAAATTAAGATGCTATTGCAATGCTTCAAGACTGAAACTAAAGCTCTCCAAAGTACGGGAGTTGAAAGAACTGGCGCAAGGGTTTGAAATTGAGTGCAAGATGCGAAGGGCTGCTGTAGGAGAAACAACCTCCACATTATTGGGTCCCGAAAAGAGAGCAGAGGGCTCTGCAGATGATCTGTTCATAGAAAATCTGATCTGACAACATCTCCAACCTAAAGACTTGTCAAAATACTTTTCGATGGAGCATGCTCACCGGGTGCCAGGTGTGGCACCGCGACCAGGAAATACCACACGTCCAATTATAGGCCCGATCTTTAATTTCAGGGACTGCAACGTGATTCTACAGGTGGCACCCCCAATAAAATGGGAAAATAGCACAATCACAATTTTTCCAGACTTCACCCTTCGAGTTCAAAGACTAAGACGTTCATTTTTAGAGGTGAAGAAAGCTCTAAGGGAAAGAGAACTGAAATATGCAATGTTCTTCCCCGCCAGACTGAGGGTAATGGCTGACAACAAAACTCGGTTCTTTGAAATTCTGGAGGAAGCCTGGTCTTGGCTGGAGAGATGGCAAGCAGTCGGCCAGGGGGGGTTCGGGAAGAGAGACGATGAAGAAGGAGGCGTCTCACAGAAGAGTACTACCATGAGTCAAATCTGTGAGTCAAACAAGGAAACAGGAACACTAAGGAACAGATTGTTCCAAATATCTGGGGCTGTGATTTCTGTGGGGATGGGGATACTAGATAGAGGAGCAGAATAGAACACATGATGGGAGGGTACTCCAATACAAATTTGACTTGGATTTTCTAGGGGAATATTCCCACAATAAAGGGGTCTTGAGAACTCCACACCAATGGATATTGGACCAGACTGTGATGTAATTTGGCAGTGAAATGTATGAGACTTAGCTGGGGGTGGCGTCTGGCAAGGGCGGTAGCTTCTGCTCCTCAAAAGTTTTAAATGTGTTTTGGGGATAGAGGCACTCTGCACAGTTGGGGTGGCCGGCACTTTCAACCCCTAGTGCAGGGAGGGGAAAAGTTAGTAAATGGATAATGTTTATTTGTAGGATGTTTTGCAATCCACAACAACTGTATCAATGCCAGCTGGGTACTGACACCTTACTGACCGGTTAGCAGCCTCAAACACTAGACAAGCACTACGTCCTGGTGCTGATTTAGACTGATGGTATGCCTTGGAACACTTTAGATACAATTCAGAATATCTTCAGGCGCTTGACGGGCCTCCAAGATCCAGTTGCCTCACCCTTCCCCGGGTAAAAATAAAGGTTTCAAGATACTTTCCTGGAATGTAAACGGGCTGGGGGACAAAATAAAAAGGGGGATAGTCCTCCAATATCTAAAAAGACGTGCACCGGATGTAGTCCTATTACAAGAAATACATATCCAGGGAACCCAATACGGGGCGCTCAACCGATGGGTATATAAATTAAGTATGAGCGTAAAATCCGTTCCGCTCGCGGAATTTGTGGATTTTCGGCAAATTTGCAATCCGCGAATTCTCGCAAATTTGCCGACAATTCACAAATTTGCGCGCAGCGGATTTTTTTGCTTGGTCGCGCTTGACAAATACAATATTGCGGCGCACGGCGTTCACTTACCGTCATTCAGCGTTTGAAGAGTTGTTTTTCTCCATTTTGCATGTGCTGCGCCATTTTAGATCTTGCTGCGTGATCCCGTGGGAGTTAGTCGACCGCGATTACGTTATCGCGGCTCGCCACCTTGCACAGCAAGAGTTTGTCATTGCGAGTACGTCATAAAGGCTCGTGATCACGAATCGCGGGAGTAAACAATTGCGAACTCGTAGATGCGGCGGGCAGCAACAATCTCGCACTCGCAAAATTTTAAAATTTGCTATTCTGCACAAGAAATCCACCAGCAGGCAGCATAAACCTTCTGAAAATTATGATTTTTATCAGAATAACTCCTCAGTTTGACATTTTCCTGCACTTTTTTTTGCAAGGAGTCCATTTTGGGGGGGGGGTGGGAGGAAGGAAGTGCCCAACAGTCTCCAACTTCCTGTTCCTGTCCAGCAGGCTCCTTCCAGTTAAGCATGGGCGGAAAATCCGTTCCGCTCGCGGATTTTGCGGATTTTCGGGAAATTCGCAATCCGCGAGATTCGCGAATCTCCCGCAAAATCCGCAAATCCGCGAGCAGCGGATTTTGCTCGCACTGCTCGCACTGTTCGCGTGAGTTCGCGCCCCGCGAATAAGTGCAAAATTGCAGAAATACGCTCTTAGCAAAACTGAAAGTAACTACTTACCATGTTCAAAAGTTCAGGCTCATCATTAGTAGCCATTTCCTGTAGTGCTTCCTGAGGGGCCCCTCCAGAGTTCAGTTGCCAGTTGAAACTATTATGTGACCCTGCTCTGAACCTCAGAATAGTTACACATATGCCACAAAGGTCCTGAATTACAGCTAAGGGAGACAAGCAGGAGCCAGGCTGGAAGTTAAAATCCATTAATCAGCCCCTAATTCATTATTGTCAGTTGGGGCAGGGCAGGTGTTGTAACTAATTTTGCAACAATGAAAGCACTTAGCAAGTGCAAAAGATCACTAATCAGGGCGCACTAAGGAAGCAGGTGCCAGCTAAAAAAATATTCTGTGACACATTAATCAGCCCCAAATTAATTCAGGTCACTTGAGGCAGGGAAGGTGTGCTTTGCTTTGCCGAAAATAATGTACACTGGACAACCAGAGGGTGTGGTGATGAAACAGAGGGTGGCATGGGTGGGCCAGAGGGTGGCATGAGTAGTCAGAGAGTGGCAGTGGTGACAGAGAGTGGCAGTGATGAAGAAGAGTGTCCCAAACAGGCTGGACACGTAGAAACAACAAGTTCGCAAAACTTGCGACCCGACAGGTAAGTTCGCAAATTGCGAAATTGTAAAAACCCTCGCGAACTGGCAGACACACGGGCGAACACAAAAAAAAAAAATCCGCAAATTCGCGGGAATTCGCGGATTTTGCGGATTGCGTATCCACAAATCAGCAAAATTCGCGAACGCGAGATCCGAAACATTCGCCCATGCTTACTTCCAGTGCTTTGTTCATGTCCTGGTCACTTTGATTTGGATCTTGACCTGGAAGGATTACTTTTTGTGGATGCTGCTGGATATTTGGATTTCAGGCCTTTTTGACTTTCTTCAGATCACTTTTGGACTAGAAATTTCACAAGTAAGTTGATGTTGTTTGTTTGGGGGTATGGATGGTAATGAATTGGGGTGATTTGTGTGTGTTTTTTGATTTTTTGCATGTTGTTGGGGCCTTTTGCCCAGGGGTACTCAGTGGTGCATGGACTGAGTCTTTCTGTGGGGTCTCTTTAATGTAAACATTATGGAGGGCATGGATGGCATTGGAATGTGGTGATTTTTGTGTGTTTTTCGATCTTTTGGCTGTTGTTGGGGCCTTTTGCCAAGGGGTGCTCAGTGGTGCATGGACTGAGTCTTTCTGTGGGGTCTCTTTAATGTAAACATCATGGAGGGCATGGATGGCATTGGATTGTGGTGATTTTTGTGTGTTTTCCGTTTTTTTGGCTGTTGTTGGGGGCTTTTGCCCAGTGGTACTCAGTGGTGCTTGGACTGAGTATTTCTGTGGGGTCTCTTTAATGTAAACATCTTGGAGGGCATGGATGGCATTGGATTGTGGTGATTTTTGTGTGTTTTTCGTTTTTTTGGCTGTTGTTGGGGCCTGTCCATGTGGGTGGGGGCAATTTTGAGGCCTGGTCCAGGCAGAGCCTGGCCATGTGGGTGGGGGTCTAGGGGCCATTTTGAAGCCAGGCAGTGTGCTTTGTTGTGCCATAGGCCTGCACCCAGTCTGCCATGCTTTCATCCATTATGCCCAGGGGTACTCAGTGGTGCATGGACCAAGTCTTTTTGTGGGGTGTCTTGAATTTCAACATGATTGAGGGCATGGATGGCATTGGATTGTGGTGATTTTTGTGTGTTTTTTGATTTTTTAGCTGTTTTTGCGGCCTTTTGCCCAGGGGTACTCAGTGGTGCATGGACTGAGTCTTTCTGTGGGGTCTCTTGAATGTAAACATCATGGAGGGCATGGATGGCATTGGATTGTGGTATTTTTGTGTGTTTTTCGATTTTTTGGCTGTTGTTGGGGCCTTTTGTCCAGGGGTACTCAGTGGTGCATGGATTGAGTCTTTCTGTGAGGTCTCTTTACTGTAAACATCATGGAGGGCATGGATGGCATTGGATTGTGGAAATTTTTGTGTGTTTTTCGTTTTTTTGGCTGTTGTTGGGGCCTTTTGCCCAGGGGTACTCAGTGGTGCATGGACTGAGTCTTTCTGTGGGGTCTCTTGAATGTAAACATCATGGAGGGCATGGATGGCATTGGATTGTGGTGATTTTTGTGTGTTTTTCGATTTTTTGGCTGTTGTTGGGGCCTTTTGCCCAGGGTTACTCAGTGGTGCATTGACTGAGACTTTCTGTGGGGTCTCTTTAATGTAAACATCATGGAGGGCATGGATGGCATTGGAATGTGGTGATTTTTGTGTGTTTTTCGTTTTTTTGGCTGTTGTTGGGGCCTGTCCATGTGGGTGGGGACCATTTTGAGGCCCGGTCCAGGCAGGGCCTGGCCTCGTGGGTGGGGGTCTAGGGGCCATTTTGAAGCCAAGCAGTGTGCTTTGTTGTGCCATAGGCCTGCACCCAGTCTGCCATGCTTTCATCCATTATGCCTAGGGGTACTCAGTGGTGCATGGACCGAGTCTCTCTGTAGGGTGTCTTGAATTTCAACATGATTGAGGGCATGGATGGCATTGGATTGTGGTGATCTTTGTGTGTTTTTCGATTGTTTGGCTGTTGTTTGGGCCGTTTGCCCAGGGGTACTCAGTGGTGCATGGACTGAGTCTTTCTGTGGGGTCTCTTGAATGTAAACATCATGGAGGGCATGGATGGCATTGGATTGTGGTGATTTTTGTGTGTTTTTTTCGATTTTTTGGCTGTTGTTGGGGCGTTTTGCCCAGGGGTACTCAGTGGTGCATGGGCTGAGTCTTTCTGTGGGGTCTCTTGAATGTAAACATCATGGAGGGCATGGATGGCATTGGAATGTGGTGATTTTTGTGTGTTTTTCGTTTTTTTGGCTGTTGTTGGGGCCTGTCCATGTGGGTGGGGACCATTTTGAGGCCCGGTCCAGGCAGGGCCTGGCCTCGTGGGTGGGGGTCTAGGGGCCATTTTGAAGCCAGGCAGTGTGCTTTGTTGTGCCATAGGCCTGCACCCAGTCTGCCATGCTTTCATCCATTATGCCTAGGGGTACTCAGTGGTGCATGGACCGAGTCTCTCTGTAGGGTGTCTTGAATTTCAACATGATTGAGGGCATGGATGGCATTGGATTGTGGTGATCTTAGTGTGTTTTTCGATTGTTTGGCTGTTGTTGGGGCCGTTTGCCCAGGGGTACTCAGTGGTGCATGGACTGAGTCTTTCTGTGGGGTCTCTTGAATGTAAACATCATGGAGGGCATGGATGGCATTGGATTGTGGTGATTTTTGTGTGTTTTTCGATATTTTGGCTGTTGTTGGGGCGTTTTGCCCAGGGGTACTCAGTGGTGCATGGGCTGAGTCTTTCTGTGGGGTCTCTTGAATGTAAACATCATGGAGGGCATGGATGGCATTGGATTGTGGTTATTTTTGTGTGTTTTTCGATTTTTTGGCTGTTGTTGGGGCCTTTTGCCCAGGGTTACACAGTGGTGCATGGATTGAGTCTTTCTGTGGGGTCTCTTTACTGTAAACATCATGGAGGGCATGGATGGCATTGGATTGTGGTAATTTTTGTGTGTTTTTCGTTTTTTTGGCTGTTGTTGGGGCCTTTTGCCCAGGGGTACTCAGTGGTGCATGGACTGAGTCTTTCTGTGGGGTCTCTTGAATGTAAACATCATGGAGGGCATGGATGGCATTGGAGTGTGGTGATTTTTGTGTGTTTTTCGATTTTTTGGCTGTTGTTGGGGTTTTTTGCCCAGGGTTACTCAGTGGTGCATTGACTGAGTCTTTCTGTGGGGTCTCTTTAATGTAAACATCATGGAGGGTATGGATGGCATTGGAATGTGGTGATTTTTGTGTGTTTTTCGTTTTTTTGGCTGTTGTTGGGGCCTGTCCATGTGGGTGGGGGCCATTTTGAGGCCCGGTCAAGGCAGGGCCTGGCCTCGTGGGTGGGGGTCTAGGGGGCATTTTGAAGCCAGGCAGTGTGCTTTGTTGTGCCATAGGCCTGCACCCAGTCTGCCATGCTTTCATCCATTATGCATAGGGGTACTCAGTGGTGCATGGACCGAGTCTCTCTGTAGGGTGTCTTGAATTTCAACATGATTGAGAGCATGGATGGCATTGGATTGTGGTGATTTTTGTGTGTTTTTCCATTGTTTGGCTGTTGTTGGGGCCTTTTGCCCAGGGGTACTCAGTGGTGCATGGACTGAGTCTTTCTGTGGGGTCTCTTGAATGTAAACATCATGGAGGGCATGGATGGCATTGGATTGTGGTGATTTTTGTTTTTTTCTCGATTTTTTGGCTGTTGTTGGGGCCTTTTGCCCAGGGGTACTCAGTGGTGCATGGACTGAGTCTTTCTGTGGGGTCTCTTTAATGTAAACATCATGGAGGGTATGGATGGCATTGGATTGTGGTGATTTTTATGTGTTTTTCGTTTTTTTGGCTGTTGTTGGGGCCTGTCCATGTGGGTGGGGGCCATTTTGAAGCCAGGCAGTGTGCTTTGTTGTGCCATAGGCCTGCACCCAGTCTGCCATGCTTTCATCCATTATGCATAGGGGTACTCAGTGGTGCATGGCCCGAGTCTTTCTGTGGGGTGTCTTGAATTTCAACATGATTGAGGGCATGGATGGCATTGGATTGTGGTGATTTTTGTGTTTTTTTCGATTTTTTGGCTGTTGTTGGGGCCTTTTGCCCAGGGGTACTCAGTGGTGAATGGACTGAGTCTTTCTGTGGGGTCTCTTGAATGTAAACATCATGGAGGGCATTGATGGCATTGGATTGTGGTGATTTCTGTGTGTTTTTCGATTTTTTGGCTGTTGTTGGGGCCTTTTGCCCAGGGGTACTCAGTGGTGCATGGACTGAGTCTTTCTGTGGGGTCTCTTTAATGTAAACATCATGGAGGGCATGGATGGCATTGGATTGTGGTGTTTTTCGTGTGTTTTTCATTTTTTTGGCTGTTTTTGGGGCCTGTCCATGTGGGTGGGGGCCATTTTGAGGCCTGGTCCAGGCAGGGCCTGGCCATTTGGGTAGGGGTCTAGGGTCCATTTTGAAGCCAGGCAGTGTGCTTTGTTGTGCCATAGGCCTGCACCTAGTCTGCCATGCTTTCATCCATTATGCTCAGGGGTACTCAGTGGTGCATGGACCGAGTCTTTCTGTGGGGTGTCTTGAATTTCAACATGATTGAGGGCATGGATGGCATTGGATTGTGGTGATTTTTGTGAGTTTTTCGTTTTTTTGGCTTTTGTTGGGGCTTTTTTCCCTGGGGTACTCAGTGGTGCATGGACTGAGTCTTTCTGTGGGGTCTCTTGAATGTAAACATCATGGAGGGCATGGATGGCATTGGATTGTTTTGATTTTGTGTGTTTTTCGATTTTTTGGCTGTTGTTGGGGCCTTTTGCCCAGGGTTACTCAGTGGTGCATTGACTGAGTCTTTCTGTGGGGTCTCTTTAATGTAAACATCATGGAGGGCATGGATGGCATTGGATTGTGGTGATTTTTGTGTGTTTTTTGTTTTTTTGGCTGTTGTTGGGGCCTGTCCATGTGGGTGGGGGCCATTTTGAGGCCTGGTCCAGGCAGGGCCTGGCCATGTGGGTGGGGGTCTAGGGGCCATTTTGAAGCCCGGCAGTGTGCTTTGTTGTGCCATAGGCCTGAACCCAGTCTGCCATGCTTTCATCCATTATGCCCAGGGGTACTCTGTCAGTGGTGCATTTTATTGGTCTTTCCATTTTGGGGGGTGGGTATAATAAAAATGCTTACTTGCAAACTATTAATTGAAGCGCTACATATGCAGCATTTATTTAACTGATGTTCCTCTGGCTTCGTTTGCTTTTAGGTGCAGAAAGACGAATCATCAGCCTCATCGTTCCTCATCAGTGCCAGGAACAAGTCCTGCTGCGGTGTGTGCAGCACAATGTCACGTGTGGCCACAGACAACTCTGCAACTTGTGCAACTGCGGCCTGCTGCTCTGACATCTGAAGAAGATGGCCCCAAAAAAAGTTGCCGGTAGCTCCTCTAGCAAGAAAGTTGCCAGTAAGGAGCAGAAGAAGCAAGTGGCGCCACTTACCATGGAGACTGGTGTGCCGAACGCTGCATTTTTTGGGAACAAAAAGTACGCCTGCAGCAGCAGCGGGGTCTGCTGGGGACCAAGCTGGGAGCAGCACCTCAGCTCCATTGGGCTCAGTGCCACCACCACCACGCCAACTTAGGTCCAAGCCCTTGAGTGCTGCAGAGGCAGCCAGTATAGTTGTTCAATCACCATCGACTAGTGATGTTGGCTCATCGCAAGAAAATAGCAGCATGCCTCAATCAACACAGGTTGTTGTAACTCATCTGACGAGTGTTTAACAACCACAGCGGCAACAACAACCACAAGTGCTGCAAGTACAAGCCCAAGTATATGTGAAAGGAGAGGCGGCGCAAGGAGAGGCGCAAGCAGAGGTGCATGGAGCGGCACAAGTGCCCACAATAGTTGTTCCTCCCGAAGTAGGGGCACATCAGGAAATCGAAATTCAAGCCGAGGTATCATCTGAGGGAGCCACTCCTCCTGATGATTCATTGTCTTCCAGATCCCCAGCAAGGAAAAGATCAAGGATGGTGTCTACATCTTCTTCAAGCCCCCTTCCTTCTGATGATATGGATCAAAATTGGGAACCACCACTGCTGTCTGAGAGTGAGGCACACCATGATCTGACAAAGGTAGCTAAGCGTAAAAGGAAGGTCCCCAAAAGTCTCATAGTTATAGAGTGTGATGATGACGCTGAACAAGAAGTGGCGTATACTCCTGCTGATGAAGATTCTCACGACGACATCGCAGTCATCATAAACGTCACTCCAGGCTCAGAGGGCATGCAGCAAACAGACATTTTTACCCTATCCCGAAATGCTGCTGAGCGTGATGTTGGCGACGTGGCGATGGGACCACCACCAATGCAGTTAACTAGTACACCACCACCTACCGCTTCCATATTTTCTCGCCAGAAGGGACCTTAATCCACCTCTACCTCCATTTCCTCAATTAGTGGGGCTGTAAGAGCACAACATAGTACATTTCGGCAAAACACACAACCTCCACTTCATCTGGCATTAGGATTCCCCGTATCGCCTCCTCTGTCCCCACAGACATTTGAAGTCCGCAGTTTGGGACTTCTTTAGTGTTAGCCCAACAAGGGAAAACATAGCCATTTGTACCATTTGTAAGGTTCGAGTTAGTCGTGGTAAGCTTGGTACCAACTATGGTACCGGAGGCCAGAGAGGTCATCTTGAGAGACAGCACACTGTCAAATGGCATGCGCACCTAAAGGAGATCAAATTGCAAGTCAACAAATTGTATCCGTTGATGTTTCATCTGATGATGATGAGGAGGAAGAAGCGTCAAACATTTCACTTACACACAGTACCCCTGTCAGCAGCACACCCCCTGCAAGATATATGAGCCACACTAAGAGTGTGGAAGAGATTGAGACACCAATGCGAAAAAGTTCATCATCACCGAGCGTAACTGGGTCGAAGAAGCCATCATCATCCCGTAAAATGGTCCAGCCCAGCATTAGAAGCATGTTGTTTTCAGATGCGCCATTTGAACGCAACCACCCAACGGCGCGTCTGTATAACACTAAGCTGGCTAAAATGCTAGCGCCGGACCTTCTCCCTTTTACTTTTGTGGAAGGGGTGGGTTTTCTTGAATTAGTGGCAACGCTCTGCCCTAAATGGAAGGTTCCTAGCCGGTTCTATTTTACCAGAGTTGCGGTTCCAGCACTACATGAAGATGTGCTGGAGGTGATTGGGGCAACTTTGCAGAAGAGTGCTGTTCACACTATACATCTGACAACAGACATGTGGACCAGTTGCCAAGCCGTTGATTACATGTGCATCACTGCACATGGCAGCTAGTTAAAAGCCTGACAGACATGCTTCATCCTTTTGAGGTCTTCACGCGTGCAGTTAGCAGGGAGGACTGTAATTTGGGAAAAGCTATCCCATTGTTGCGCATGCTAGAGCACCAACTGAAAGGCGGTGTCTTCTACGTTTCAAAAAGATGGAAAGCAAGAAGCATTTGAGTTGGCAGAGAAGTTATTACAGCGCCTACTTTGCGATGAACGTCTTCAAAAGATCCACACAGAACAGCATTACATTTCTGCTACTGTTCTGAATCAACGGTACAAAAAGGCAGTGGCAGGCAGAGTATTCTTTACTTTTGATGACGCATATTTTACAAAGTACAAACATTGGCTAGCTGTGTCAGCCAGTCGGTTTAAAAGAGAACGGCAGGAAATTGAAGGAAAAGGCAGTACATCAGCATCAGGAGGCCATCCGTCAAAAAAATCCACTTCTACATCTGTGGCTGTGGCAGAAGTGAGTGATTTTCCCTCTCAGCCGTTAACGACACCAGCAACCGTATCATCTTCACCAGACACAACAGTAACATTGTGTGAAGAAGAGGATTGGCTAACTCAGCTTGGGTTTCCTTTTCAAAAGGTCCCAGAAAAAAGTAAGCAAAGTTGAGGAACCCTGGAGAACCTTGAGTCGATGGTGCAGGACTATCTGAATGACTCAACAGAGGTCTATGTTCATGATGACCCATTGGCGTATTGGCATGGGAAAATAGATGTGTGGCCAGAGATCACCAACCTGGCTATAAATTACTTGTCTTGCCCACTCACAAGCTTGTCGTCTGAACGTGTTTTCAGTGCTGCAGGTGGCATTGTAACTTCCAAAAGGACCCGCCTCTAGCCCAAAAATGTGGAGAAGTTAACAATGATCAAGATGAATCAGCACCTCATACCACCGGATTACAAAATACGAGAATGCACGAAGGAAGAAGACGAGGAGGACACCAACTTAGATGAGGGAAGTTCTTCTCTGTTAACTGACCTACTCCCGTCTGAATTCGCAGAGTTTGAGGACGAGCTCTTCTTCCCTGACACCGAGCCCTGAAAATGAGTCAATGAATCACTAACTTTCTTTTTTGTCCTTATTCACTTTTATTCCTGTGTGTCTGTCTTTCTTTGTTTTGCAAAATCCATGTAAAAAACTTTAATCACCTAATCACAAAAACAAGCCCATCAGCAGAACTGTCTTCACTTATTTGCTTATTGATTTGAAGGTGCCGCAGTCTGCATTCCTCAGGTTCACAAGTTCACAAGAACATGCTCCTCTATCCTCCTCCTCCAGACTCCTATTTCCCTCAAAGCAGATGGCTGGATTACGCCCAATGAAGAAAGACTCTGCACTTGTGGCGGTGTTCTACTTCTTTGCAGGTGAGTTGACAGGTTTGGGGCATTGCTGTGAAGGTCAGATACCGGATAAAAGTGGTTTGGAGAAAATCGGAGCAGAAAAAGTTTTTGCGCTTTTGATCACTTGCCTGTCTTTGGGTTGCTGTTTGGGGGGCTTCCAGGTTTTTGTGTGTGGCTTTTGGGGGCCCTGCTGGCACAGTCTAATGTTGATTGCATTTGTTTTTCAGGAAATCCGTGGTGGAAAAGGGGAGTTAGGGCCTAGCTGCACAGCATATTTGGACTGAATTGAAGGTAGGCCCATTTTTGCTTTTTGCCTGTTTGGGGGTGTTCTGCTTTTTTTGCGGATGGCTGCAGGGGTCTGGGGGCATAGCTCGGAAGGTCTAATATCGGAATCAAATGTTTTGGACCAAATCCATGGTGTAATTTTTTTGCGTTTTTGCTCACTTGTCTGTCTTAGGGGGGCTTCCAGGTTTTTGTGGGTGGGTTTTGGGGTCTGGGAGCACTGCTGGCACAGTCTAATGTTGATTGCATTTGTTTTACAGGAAATCCATGGTGGAAAAGGGGAATTAGGGCCTAGCTGCACAGCGTATTTGGACTGAATTGAAGGTAGGCCCATTTTTGCTTTTTGCCTGTTTGGGGGTGTTCTGCTTTTTTGCGGGTGGCTGCAGGGGTCTTGGGGCATAGCTCTGAAGGTCTAATATCGGAATCAAGTGTTTTGGACCAAATCCATGGTGAAAAAGTTTTAGCGTTTTTGCTCACTTGTCTGTTTTTGGGGGGCTTACAGGTTTTTGGGGGTGGGTTTTGGGGTCTGGGAGCACTGCTGGCACAGTCTAATGTTGATTGCATTTGTTTTACAGGAAATCCATGGAGGAAAAGGGGAGTTAGGGCCTAGCTGCACAGCGTATTTGGACTGAATTGAAGGTAGGCCCATTTTTGCTTTTTGCCTGTTTGGGGGTGTTCTGCTTTTTTGCGGGTGGCTGCAGGGGTCTGGGGGCATATCTCGGAAGGTCTAATATCGGAATTAAGTGTTTTGGACCAAATCCATGGTGAAAAAGATTTTGCGTTCTTGCTCACTTGTCTGTCTTTGGGGGGCTTCCAGGTTTTTGTGGGTGGGTTTTGGGGTCTGGGAGCACTGCAGGCACAGTGTAATGTTGATTGCATTTGTTTTACAGGAAATACATGGTGGAAAAGGGGAGTTAGGGCCTAGCTGCACAGCGTATTTGGACTGAATTGAAGGTAGGCCCATTTTTGCTTTTTGCCTGTTTGAGGTGTTCTGCTTTTTTGCGGGTGGCTGCAGGGGTCTGGGGCATAGCTCGGAAGGTCTAATATCGGAATCAAGTGTTTTGGACCAAATCCATGGTGAAAAAGTGTTTGCGTTTTTGCTCACTTGTCTGTCTTTGGGGTGCTGTTTGGGGGGCTTCCAGGTTTTTGTGGGTGGGTTTTGGGGTCTGGGAGCACTGCTGATACAGTCTAATGTTGATTGCATTTGTTTTTCAGGAAATCCATGGTGGAAAAGGGGAGTTAGGGCCTAGCTGCACAGCGTATTTGGACTGAATTGAAGGTAGGCCCATTTTTGCTTTTTTGCCTGTTTGGGGGTGTTCTGCTTTTTTGCGGGTGGCTGCAGGGGTCTGGGGGCATAGCTCGGAAGGACAAATATCGGAATCAAGTGTTTTTGACCAAATCCATGGTGAAAAAGTATTTGCGTTTTTGCTCACTTGTTTGTCTTTGGGGTGCTGTTTGGGGGGCTTCCAGGTTTTTTGTGGGTGGGTTTTGGGGTCTGGGAGCACTGCTGGCACAGTCTAATGTTGATTGCATTTGTTTTACAGGAAATCCATGGTGGAAAAGGGGATTTGGGGCCTAGCTGCAGAGCGCATTTGGACTGAATTCCAGGTAGGCCCAAAGTTTTCTAAGTGTGGCTTTTCCCGGGTTTTGCATTTTGGCTTGTTGGGGGTGTTAAACTTGTTTTCGCCCGGGTTGACAGTTCTGGGGCCATTGCTGGAAAGGTCTAATACCCGAAAGAAAGTGTTTTGGAGACAATCCCTGGGGAAAAAGTTTTTGCATTTTCTGAGATTTCGCTCACTCTACCGTTTTCGGGGGGCTGTTTGTGGGGGTTCCTGGTGTTTGTGGGGGGGTTCGCGAGTCTTGGAGCAATGCTGGGTATGGATACTTTTCCTTGCTTGCAAGTGGTTTAAATACAATCCATGGTGGGTAAGGGGGGATTTGGGCCTACTTTACTTTCAAAGTACGTTTTGTCACCATTTTCTACTAGGCCTAGTTTTTGGAGATCTGATTGGGGGTCTTCTACATTTTTGCGACTGGATTTAGTAAGGGTCTGGGAGCACTGCTGGGAAGGTCTAATTTTGTTCTAAAACACAGTTTACAGAGTACACCTAGCTTGAGGGAAAGATTCGCTAAATTAATTTACTTAAAAATACTTATTTATCCTTCAAAAGGAGATAGAGTACGCACTTTCAAAAATATTGTACTGTCTATTAGGAAACTCAAAGTGTGACTTTTGCACTACACAGCGTACATACCTTATATTTATTTGTCAGTGGTGTTCTAATATCACTTCCTGTTTTTCCATCAATAATTGCAGGTCGGGTTTCAGCCTGTGCAATGGGAAAAAAAGGATGAAGTCAGGCTTCACATTAGCGAGCCGTAATTCAGCATCCGCCAGAAAGGCAGTGGACAGGGTGTCTTCTGGTCACCAACATTGATGGACGGAGCCCAGATGGAATGGAGGAGTCCCGCTAATAAGAGGAATCGTTGGATGCATGCAACTTACCAAATTCAACAGGACAACTACAACAACATACAGATACAGTATCCGTTCTTTTCTAATTATCTTTTAAGTAATGTTATTGCTGTGAACTTCTATGAGTGTCACTCTGCATTTCTTTGATCTCTGCTTCTAAATTCATCCCTACAGCCATTGTATAGGTTTTACTTCTGCTTTTTTTCAAACCTAATTTAATGTACGAAGTGTTTCTCTGAGTGCAGAGATAGGCAAGTGAAAACGCATAATTATTACTGCAGCCCTGTACTGTCGCATTCTTTCATTCACTGTTGTCGAAAGTACTACTTACTTTTCAGTAATCATGCATGCAGTAGTGCATGCACTTCCTTTATGTCACTTAAAAGATTTATGGATAGCTTTGTACCCAAAAATTTGTTTATCTTCAATTATTGTTTGTCCATGCTGTGCTTTTTTTTCTTCTCTCAACAAAACTTTCCAAAAAAACCCCATTCCCATCCATTTTCCAAACCCTAACCCTCTTCCCCCGGGCTGTGTGGTTTTGATTGATGTGCGACTAAATGACAGCAATAATTCCACACACTTGCTGGGGAGGATAAGGTCATAGCAACAGGCTGGTGAAGGAATCCGAGGATATATTCTTACTCAGCTTGACACAGAGTCACTATTGGCAAATAAAAGCAGATTTTCATGTTCGCCATCAACTTGATTGGTCATCAAGAACATCCTCCTCCTAAACGTGGCAAATTATTACGCTGATGTGTCCTTCACCTTCAGTACTAATTCTTGTAGTAGTAGCCAATGTCAAAGAAATTCAACGGAAGTACTAGTTATACTTTCAATACTTTACCATTTGTTAGGCTACATTGTGGCACTGTTCTAGTGTACTGTCACCTGCTATATTCTCTATCGTACCGTTCTAATGCTAAGGAAAGAACAAACAAGGTTTCATTTTCTTTTTTTCATATGCTGCAACTGCCACTGTGTAACACCACTAGTACCACCGCAATGATGACATTTCATCCGCCCAGGATTGCCAACCTTAATCGCCATTTCCAGTGCAGCCAGCCCTGTGCCTAGCCCTATTTCCAAAATCAAATTACAGGTAAGATAATCGTTTAGGGGGAGGTAGTATAATGGAGTATTTGGAGAGACGAGAGACTGACGGTAGTACTAGTAAAGTCCTCGGACTATTGAATTCACTTACTCTGTGAGAGGCACTCAGGGGCATATTATCAAGGGGGTTTATCTCCGCTTTTTTGGCTTTAAAAGCCAAGAAAGCGGAGATAAAATATCTCCCTATTACCAAGCTGTCGCTAACACCAGTTAGTGACAGCTAATAGGAGATAGCGACCATCTTGGGCCCCGCTTTGCATGTCAGTGATATTTATCACAAATGACATGCAAAGTGGGCGTGCCAAGATGTTAGCGACTGGAAACAGTCCCTAACATCGCTATCTCCTATTACCAACTTTTGGAGATATTCGCGCTAAGCGCGAATATCTCCAAAAGCTAACACCTGCCCTGAGCAGTTCTTAGCCATGTTATCCAATGGGAGGTGGATAACATGACTAAGAGCATTTGCTCGATAATGCATGAATATCGCTGACTTTTCAGCGATATTCATGCATTGCGGCCGTTTTTTATCGCATTTGCGATAAACCTTGCTAATAGCAAGGTTTATCTGCCATAAAAATCGCCGATGTGCGGCGATAATTTTTGTCTCTAAACAAGTTAGAGACAAAAATTATCGCTAGTTGTTGGTAATATGCCCCTTAGTTTTGAAAACATTTGGGTAATTAGTAATTACTTGCACAACTTGAATCAAGATGCCACTTACGTTTCAGGAAAACAAACTTACTGTTAAACCCCCACCCACCAGCCTCAAAAGCAGTAAAAAACACATATGCTAAGATAAAGTTTAAAGTGTATTTATATCCCTAACATAAATAATCTCCTGCAAGACCCAACCCACCCCCCATCCCTAACCCCAACGAATGTCCGTGAAAAGTCCAAAAAACCCAACTCCCAATTCCCACCCCCAGAAGTCTTTAAAAAAGGGGCAAGGGACAGTCTCCTCCTACTGCTGGCTGCTGTTCACTTTTCAGGCCAGGTCGGCATGCTCCTTGCAGAGGGTCTCGAGCAGGGTTTTGGTGTTCAACAGCTCCTGCTCGAGGTCGGACACCCTAAGTGAAAGGCGGTGCAACCTTTTTTTGGTACTGCTGTGGGGGGCAGCTGATTTGTTTGCTGCTCGGCGGTGGCGGGTGGCTGCAGTACCCCGGCTCCGTACCGCTTGAGACCTGCTGCGCTGACTGGCTGACCCAGGGATCGCGGAGGAGGATGCAGCTGTCCGAGTAGATGTTGTGGTCGACTGCGTGTACCCCTCCTCCTGGGCCACCAGCAGCCAATATTCGGCGACAGTTGCCTCCAGCCTCCGTTGCCGGGCCCTTTTAGCCAGCTCCTTCCGTGTAGGTTTGGAAGGAGCATCTATATGAAGAAAGAAAGACATAGTCTGTAACCAATGCTCTTTAAGATTAACACAAAATGATTCAGCAGAAATTTGTGTCACAGTAGAACTAGCAACTTGCAAGCGCAGTACATAACTATTGTGGCCAGTATATATCTAACCTCCCACTTCTTCATCCTTGCTCTAACATTAGTGGGAGTTTAAGGAATCAATTCTACGAGCACTATGGACTCACTCCATTAGAGTCGACTATGACAGTACACCAGTCTTATTCTTCTTCTTCTCTCTTGTTTACCAAAATTGGTATGTTAATGCCAGCGCAGTCAACTTGCACCCGAGAAAAACAGATGCCCGCCATGATGAGTGAGACTGACTTGCGTTACTGTACCAGTCCAGTACATGCAGGTGGTGATGCTCTTACTTTTCTATTACGGGTGGCACTGAGAATACTCTGTTACAAGGGCTACTGCTTAATTAATTTAACTTTCACCCTACAGTGCCAATGAATACTAGAAAAGGAAAATGAAGAAGATAAATAATCTGATTATCTATCACTGCACATGGTATGTATTTGCTTACATATGGGATGACTTTAGGTGCTTTGCTTTTTATTGAGTGAACAGTGATAAATCCACACATGAATGACCGATTTCTACTAAACTTATTAACAGAGGTAGTGAGTGGCCATCGTAATAGCCGGATATATGCTGTGCTTGCAATACAAACTACTGCTACTATTCATGGTAGTATTCGGACAAAATTACTACTTCTTTTCATTGCCTTTCCTACACTGGGACGGACCTGCTGTTGCGGAGTTACATGCTCTTCAAAGTAACACTTAGTTCATCCAGTGACCGTCTACTCTCTCTAGATACACATATGCTATTTAAGAGACAGATAGTACCATGATCCAGGCATCCATCCATTCAAACTATATGTCAATCATTCTTCTTCATGTCTCTCATCTGGACAAACCTTACGTTTTCTCACGGGAAAACAACCTTTTCATTTTATTTGGGAAACCGCAAGCCATACATCTGTACTTGACTTGCATTTGAAGTTCAACCAAAGCGTATATTGCGCACACATACAGTTTCTGTTTCACCCACCCAGGCTGTTCTCCTTCCACCCATCCTGGCTTCATCCTTCACCCAGCCATGCATCATATTCCTTCCCAGCCACCTCGGGCACCAATCAAACACGTATCAATCTTCTTTGTCAGTCATCATTACTTTTAACTTGCTCGTCCTTCCACACTTACTTACACCCTTCTTTCACTTTTCGTTCATCCCATCCATCAAGTTCATCTCAGATCTGATTTGGATTTTCGAAAAAAAAATCACAGCTGAGTTGAAGTAAATTTAGAGGAGGCTACTACCTGGTTGATAAAAACTTTGTTCTAAATTTGAAAGTCTGCTTAACAGTATAGTAACTTAACTGTAGAACATATATACTACACCCGTACAGAGAGCACACTCTGCAGTTTGCAATCTCAATAAGTAAGGCATATAAGAGCTTACCACTGCCCGCCACTACCGTGGCAACCCGCACAGCAGTTTCCTCCAGCACTTGCACCGCATCCTCCCCAGAAGTGTCCTCCTCCACCTCCGCGCTGGGCCCAGCACCAGATGTTCCATTCACAAAGTACGTTTAAGAATGTTAGATGTCATAGACATACACCACTCACCAGTATTTTGTCTAGGAATGAAGAAATGTGAATACAGAAACCAATCTGATAATTTGTGACTGTCTACTCTAAAGTAAAAATGTCCCTTTTTCCAGGGAAGGGTGTTGTCTTGCTGCACTTTTTGGCACAACTGAGGAATGCTTGCTTTTTAACACGCACCATTTTTTTCATAACAGACAGAAGCTTCACTTCTAAGAACAAATCATCATCACTAGGACGGAGTGACCAACGATTCAACACCAAAAAGAAAAATTAAAGTTCAAACCAGGTGAGGGCTAGGCTTGCCCACAATAAATGTGTGAAATAAATCACTAAGCACTTTTCCATATTTTGTAATCAACCTTTTATGTTTTATGACAAGCTTCATTTTAATAAATATTTTTACTTTTAATAAAGCTTTAAAACTTAAATAGACTCTGTGGTTTTTGGTCAAGAGTGAATGAGCAAAAGGTTTTGCAATTTTCAAGCATGAGTCCGTGCCTCTGACACTTCTGGACTGTGACTCCGTACTCTTGTCCTGCGTTGGATAATCATCATTGGGGATCAATCATCGATGAATTCGGGAGCTAAATGAGTCTGCCACACTATCTAGTCAGTAAGGACATTGGGGGTTCTTCAAAGTCTGATATCACTGTGGTATGTGGAAAGTCTACCTGCGCCTATTATAATTGATAAACAATGCACTATTTAGTGTCCATAGTTCTGTTTGTGCAGATTTGTCCCTACAACAGTAGTAGTATGGATTGTCCTCCTATCCAAACCTATAGTAAAGTAGTATCTTATTCTTTCTTGGTGGTCATTCACATTTTATTGTTGGTAATTGTCAAAGCATAAACATTTAGAAGACTTGAAAAGACATTATGGACAATCCCAGAGGACTGCACTCAGTGCATAGAGCTATTGCTGACTAGAATGGGAGTTTCGTTTAACACCTTTCGCCAAATGTGCATTCTTAGTTAGCTACACAGACAGACTACTAAGAATAATCTAGTAATACCACAGGGAGTCATAGTAGAGGCAGGATAAGAATTTAGATACAGTTTACAAGAAGATCAAAGACGATTTAGAAAAAATCGAATGAGGAACGCTAGGAAAAAATAGGTACTCTATATTAAAATTAAAACTTACAGGGGCCAGCAAAGGAGCCCTCGCCTGACCAATCCTGGCCTTGTACAGCAGCAGCAGCCTCCTCCTCTGTCCTCTTGCCCCTGGGGGGAGCTGATGTGCAACATGAAAGAAAGAAAGACCCGAAAACATGGATGATTGTTGTCAACCAAATGAAACATTTCAAAAGAACAATAACAAAATATTTTGGCGAAATAGCAAATAGACAACTATTCCACTGGATATATTCACCTATCTCATGTGGTCTACTACGATATTAGTATTGCTTGATTTGGAAAGTTATGTAACTCACTAAACAAACTACTAAAAAGGTTCGCCTAGGACTGGCAGGCAGCAGTCCACAGCACGCGAAGTGACAGACAAAGTCCATCTTGATTGCAGATCAGTGACAACACTAAAAAGTTTCCTACTACATTAACCAGTCATTAAAATACTCAAACTATAAATCCACCACCACTATTTCTTCTTATTGCCAGGTGTACAAAGGAAGGACTGGACTTGAGTCTGTAGGGGCAGATTTACAAGCCCCTTGCGGCTCTTTTGCTCCGTTGTTGCGTGACTTTTGTGACGCAGCAGCAGAACAAAAGAGGCGCCATGGTGCGGCGTATATTAACAACGTGACGCATATGGGAGATGCATCACGTTGTAAAGCCCTGCGCCATCAGGGGGCTTTCCGGCGCAAGGGAGGACGTTCCTGAGCAGGAACGCATCCTTAAAGTGGCTGAGGGAAATCTACAAGATTTCAATCAGTCACTTTTAGGACAATGATGCATCACTCAAACCCTGCGCCTGCTTGAAGCAGATGTACGGCTTGACGCAGCATTGGGGAGATAGGGCACCCCAGAGCATTGCTGGAGCTGCGCCATCGTTGCGACGCAATTCCAGCAATGCACCGCCTTTACGGCACAGATGCGTAACGCTTCGGTGACGATTTGGGCCCATGGTGCGCCGCATTGTAAATACGGCGCACCATGGGTGGTGGTGGCGTGGCGCACAATTACTGGTGCATCCCTGCTACTTTGCAGGGATGCAGCGGTAATTGCAAATCTGCCCCTTAGTGTCTAGCATTACGCAGTTCTGTAAACTACACTCGTACATCATTTCTCAGGCCAATGAAATGAACACAAAATCGAAAACAAATAAGCATAGTAGCAAAGCTACTGAGAAGGAAAGCAGTGCACCTGAAATGCACAGAAGATTTTGAAATATAATTTACCTACAATGTAATCAGCAGCATTATTGCTCCTGGTAAAAAACTAAAATGTGCAATATAATAACACACAGAGCAGGAGAAAACAGAGTAGTGATGAAATAGCTACTACTACTCACCAAGCCCAGGGATCTCGATGCCGAGCAGGTCGAGCAAGTCGCGTTCCGGGTCCAGGAGATCCGTCCAACGGTGGGTGGCCTGGTTGTAGGTGCGCCGGACCCGAGAGTGATAATACATGGCCTGACACACCTTCTCCCACTGCTTCCAGCGCTCCCGGAGCCCGTAGCAGCTTGCGATCTTGCTGCCTGCCATGATGGTCCTGGGGAGGCGGCTCTGTACATCGAACACTAGTGCGGCCACCTCCTCTGCGCTAAAGATCTCCAGTGGCATCACTAGCTTCCCCCTCAAACGCCCGCACGGGAGCCGGGCACAGGACCCTTCCCCATCTCGGGCTGCTTCCTGGCTCCCTTTACCAAAGTCTGGGCAGAAAGGAAGGTAAAAAATAAATAAGAAATAGAATAGGGAAGAAGAAAAGAAAAGAGTTCAAGAAAGTAGTTTAAAATTAACCAAAAGTAGCAGAAAACACAAAAATATAGAGCTAGAATAATAGCGGGATAGATAATAAGTAAAATAGATTTAAAAAAACTTCAAACAAGGAAAGGATGGCAGAGATTGAGAGAGGATACAGAAAGCATGCCCAGAACCATAGCAATGAACGACCGCGTGGGAAAGTTTGCGCGAGATTTCCCCCGCGATCACACGCAAACTTGTACTAGCGAGCCGCACACTTTGCGAGATTACACATAGCGCCCGGAAACGGAAATACATCACGCAAACAAGATGGCCGCGCCCATGTACGACCGCTAGGGTAACTTGGCGTTGTTGCGCTACCAGCGGCTTGAGAAACCGCAAAAAACCACGCGAACTAACACGCTGCAAATAAACAAATCGCATATTCACACGAATTTGCGGCTTCCGAATTCGATCTCGCGCAAATTTGCGCCACGCGAATCCCGCGAAATTGCAGAAAAACGATTTTTGAAAAACTGAAAGCACTCAGCAGGTGCAAAAGTTCAAGCTTATCATTAGTTACCATTCCCTGTAGTGCTTCCTGAGGGCCCCCTCCAGAGTTCAGTTGCTTACTTGCAACTATTCTATGACCCGCTCTGACCCTCACAGCAGGCTCAGAGAATAGCTACAAGTATGCCACAAAGACCTGTTAAAAAAAATTACACTGCAACAGAAAGCAATTACAGATAAGGAAGCAGGTGCCAGACTGGAAGTTCAAATTCAGTGACACATTAATCAACCCCAAATTCATTCATGTCAGTTGAGGCAGGGCAGGTGTGCTAACAAATTTAGCAAAACTGAAAGCACTTAGCAGGTGCAAAAGTTCAAGCTCATCATTAACCAGGAAGCACTTACAGCTAAGGAAGCAGGTGCCAGCTCAAATTCAGTGACACATTAATCAGCCCCAAATTAATTCATGTCAGTTGAAGCAGGGCAGGTGTGCTTTACCCCCCATAATCTACAGTGATGAACCAGAGGGTGGCAGTGATGTACCAGAGGGTGGCATAGGTGAACCAGAGGGTGGCAGTGGTGAAACAGAGGGTGCTGTGATGAACCAGACGTAGAAACAACATGGTTGCGACCGTTGCGACCCGACAAGTAAGTTCGCGTTTGCGAACTGGTACAAAACCCTCGCGAACTAGCAGAAACCCTTGCGAACACAAAAAAAAGAAAAAATACGCAAATTCACGGATTTTGCAGATTGTGAATTCGGGAATACTCAAATTCGCGAAACGCAAATTCGCAAAATTCACCCATGCTTAATATACATTACTTGCACATTCCGGATACGCTAGGGGCTACATAATAGTTGGTATATTAGTGTGCACTTCTTTTCCCTTCACCAACCCCAAGGTCACACATGATCCGCAGGGAAGATTAGTGGCAATCTCTGGTGGGTGGGAGAGTCATACTTTCAATATAATCTCGATATACATCCCTTCCAGACAACAACCTCTGTTCTTGCCAGAACTAGGGGCTCTTGTTCTGGACCTCCTGGAGGGGGGGCAGTGAATTGGGGTGACTGTAACATGGCCCTGTCCCCGACGTTTGACCGTTCACCATCACGTCCACAGGACCATGCGCGCACAGCATTAAATGACTTTATGCTGGCCTTGGGCCTTCAAGATATTTGGAGAGGCCAAAACCCCAAATCACGACAATATACGTATCTCTTGGGGGCACATGGTAGTATGTCCTGCATTCATTATTTTTTCATGCTGGCCCAGCAGGCGCCCCATTTCCGGGCAGCTCATAATCTGGCCCGTGGGATCTCTGACCAATCTCCAATATATGTTCACTATGAAATCACAAACCCAGACAAATTCGATTGGGCAGGATCAACCTGTGGTACATTTAAATCCCTACTATCAGGTCCAAGATACAACAGGCAATGGACCAATACATTGCTGAAAATACTGGCACAGTAAATTCAGCGTGCGTCCTTTTGGAGGCATATAAAGCAGTGATTAGGGGACAGGGCATTTCTTTGGTGGTGGGGGAAAAAAAGCAGAAACGGGTGCAGCTAGACGAGATAGAACGAGATATTCTAGCATTGGAGGCTCTCCTGATCGCTGACACTGAGGCGGAGTTCCAGGCACTAGCCGAAGAGGGAGCAAAAGCCAGATATCGTGCAATGCAATTGAACCTGTACGAGTTAGGAGACAGAGCAGGCAGGTTGTTGGGGGGACTCGATAAAAAATCAAAAATCAGAGGCCGTTAGATGGGTGCAGGAGGTGGAAAGGTGAGTGGACTACTGTCCAGGGAGCAAGCCAAGTGGGTGAAGAATTCACTGACTATTATGAGCAAATGTATACTCCAGAGTCCGATACCACAATTTCTGGGTCATGGGAATTACTGACCATGCTCCGGTTGTCGTGCCTTGAGCCGCAAGAGAAAGATCTCCTGGAGCAAGAGCTGGTAAAGTCTGAAATAAAGCCGGCAGCCCCAATGGTCTGCCAATCGAATTATACAAAATAATAGCAACCAAAGTGCTACCCCTGTTGCAACATATTTAGTGAAAGCTATTCAAATGGGATACATTGTTGTGATTCCGAAGCCAGGCAAGCCCTCTGACGAGTGCATCTCATATAGGCCAATCTCTCTTTGGAGTGCTGAACCAAACATCCTTGCAAAGCTATTGGCTAACCACCTGCTCCCTGTGATACATTCTCTATTTTTCCCGGACCAGTCGGGCTTTATGCTGAAATATAACACAGCTCTCAGTCTTAGACAGTTGCACAGGGTTCTGGGCAGGGCCGAGTCAGTTGATGAAGATGTGCTAGACGCACGAAAGGCTTTTGACACAGTGGAATGCCCATTCCTATACGCAATACTATCTCTCTGAGAAGCACAAGGACTACCTGCCATTTAGGAAAGCGTTGAAAACGCATCTTTTCCTGAAAACTGTCTGAGCAGTAGGAAGTTTAATCGTCCAGAAGTTCAAAGCGCCAGGATGCCCTCTGGGTGACAGGTCTGCGCTCTACAAGTACACAAAATAAATAATAAATAAATAAATAAATAATAAATAAATAATATTAAATACTGTAGAGGCTTGGCTTCGGACCAAAATTCTTAAATTGGATTAAACTTTTGCATGAGAAGCCCTTGGCACAGGTCTCGGTAAACGGCAATGTTTCCAGAGTATTTGAGCTGCGGAGGGGAACAGGACAGGGGGCCCAGCTATCCCCCTATTGTTCGCATTGGTTCTGGAGCCCTTGGCGACCTGGATTCGGGGGGATCCATTATCCGCGGACTCGGTTGGACTTCAGAGTGGGAAGATAAAATCTCCATATATGTGTATGACATCCTTATGTATGTAGCGAACCCGAGGGTCACGATTCACAGGACGATGCAGATTTTCAAGTTATACCGCTAGTATTTAGGATACCCAATTAGCTGGGTCAAGTCAGTGATATACGTTCTAGCAAGAAGTTGGCCAACACTCCTCAGAGAATGTCAACTCCGAATTAGCACAGAGGGGTTGAAATGCTTCGGGATATACATTACTAGAGACCCAACAGGTTTTCATGAACACAACTTGGCTCCACTACTGAGCCGCCTTAAAAGTGATATCCAACACTGGCTCTTGTTGCTGCTGTCCCTTCAGGGAAGAGCAGCGCTTTTTAAGATGATGGCACTGCCCAAGTTTCTTTACATGCTGCACAAAACACATTGCCCAGTAACCACACGGTATTTCCAGCAAACAGACACAGCAGTGAGACAACTGTTGTGGGATGGGGGCATCACAAATCTCATTGGTAAAGTTTACATGGGGATGGTATGATGGAGGGGTGGCGCTCCCCTCACTCCGGCACTACAAGTGGGCAGCCCAGCTGACAGTAATTTTCTGTAACCATATTCTCCAGAGCGAACCAGCCTATAGGATGGATCATCACAAAAGTCAACAGGCGAGTACCTTAGGGCATTATATGCAGGAGTGACAGTTGGTGTTTTCTGCTCCCCGACTGCAACCAAGCTCTGTGTTTGGCAGGAGGGCACCAGAGCGCTGGCTGGCATACAGACTCATCTTGATGACTCCCTTGTGAGACTCGAAAAAGTTGGGAATGTTGACGCACCAGGTGGTTTCAGCAAGTGGGACACAATCGGGATTTCAAGGGTAGGGGACCTCTGGGAGGAGGGAATGTAAAGGTCTTCCCGGCTTTGCAGAAGGAATACAAGATGCCACAATCTGAAAACTTTAGATATATCCAAATCACCCACGCACTGAGGGTAATAATACCCAATGGGACAATACTCACAGAGGCCTCCCCACTTGATGATAGGCTCCTGGATGATTATTTGACTACAAAGGCAATATTGCTGGTATACCGTAAGCATATCAATAACCACCCAGACCCCTTGATGAAGCTTCGGAGCCGGTGGTCAAAAAACTTGGGTGATTTGGAGGACGATGAGCGGCCATACCCCTGCATTTTCGATTAATACAGTTAAAAATTCTTCACAGGGCCTACTATGCATGCACCACCCAGGAAAAAATGGGGATACTCACCTCACCACTAAGTCCGAGGGAAAGTGGGCAGGAGGGTTCCTTCTTCCACCTACTGTGGGAGTGCCCCCACTCCAGCAATACTGGGCAGAAATAGAAACAACCATGAGGGAAATCGACAATGTCGAAGAGAATATATAGCCAAAATGGTGCTAAACATTTGGGGGGACTCGGACCTTACAAACACTGAGCGCCTGGGGGTAACATTGGGATTCATGATACCCAAACACAATATGGTGAGGAAATGGAGGGTGATAGAGGCTCTGATGTTGAGGGAATGGAAAATGGACTTAGATTGGGGTATGCAGGCGGAGAGAACAATTTATGAGAGAAGGGGATGCCCACAAAAGTGGACAAAGGTTTGGGGGAAATGGAA
The DNA here is from genome assembly GCF_964263255.1 of Lissotriton vulgaris. NCBI lineage: Eukaryota > Metazoa > Chordata > Amphibia > Caudata > Salamandridae > Lissotriton > Lissotriton vulgaris. The sequence continues at coordinate 139,396 of NW_028251417.1, forward strand.
TAGCTATCGGGAATGTTATGTAGACTAAGGATTGGACAAGACCAGGAACAAGAAATGCTTTAACAGGAGGGAGAAAGGGACTGGGGTGGAGGGAGATGGCCAGAAAGTAGTCAGTCATCACTAACTGTTTGTTATTGAGTTACCACACTGTGCGCAAAATTTCAGACTATTATGACAAGTGTGTCCTGTAAAAGAGATGAAGTGTTGTTGTTTCAATAAAAAGATTAATTAAAAAAAAATCGCATTCCATACAGGACTGAAATTTAGGGGAGACCTCTGTAGTTCAAAGGGAAACCCTCTGAATGACCCCCATCTTCAAAGGCACACTGCAGTATAAACCCTGGTGCCATACTTCAGCAGGGTAGAGATACGCTTGTGGGGACATGGGTTCAGACATCCTGGAACTCCATGGTGCACACTGCCTGAGAAATCTGTTGTACACAAGGAGCATTACTGCCTTTGGAATGGACTGTGCACCCTTCCTAAATTGTAGCTGGCCTGGACTGACTACCTGCTGTTCTGTGACACCTTTAAGTTTGCTCGTCAAGGGATTTTTAGCTTGCTTCCTGTTTGCTTTTGGAGGCCTCAGGGACATCAAAGACCTCCAGTGAGGAACCCACACCATCTATATGTGACACCTGGAGAGCAGTGCCCTCTTAAGTGCCCATATCATCTGCTAACTCCCAACTGGTAGCTTGTCATGAGAGTGGAACTAAGCATTTCACGTGGAAACCAGATTTCCTTGTGTGGGGCCTCAAACGTACTGCCCACATCGAAGGAATGTAGCTCCTGCATCATGGGGGCCTCAATACGCATAATCATCTTGTAGGTGGTGAGCGGATTCACCAGTTGCAGGATCTAGCTTTGCTAGCTTCAGTGATTGTGCCACATCTCTCTTGTTGTTGTATATGAATTTAGGAGGACCCTAGAGTAATTTTCCCAATTCATGGCCATATATAGGTATAAATCACCCTATCGTTATATAGGCATAGAAATCATAACCATATTTAGAATTAGCCCATGCAGTCCAAATACGGCATGGCTACTTCCACTAATTCCGAAAATCCACAACGATTTCTTGAAAAAACCTGCCTTCAGCAGTCAGGGACTTCCTCTTGCTTGAATATTAATTTATCCAAGAAATCATGGAGTTTTCAAAGAACTGAGTCTTTGATGACGTTATAATGTCCAACCTTACGTCAATCTCGGTACCTTCAAGGTATACATATGCCCACACTTGCCCAGGCAAACACACGGTGGTTTGGAGCAGTTCGACTATCTACCTACACGACACAGCTCGCCGCAGCAAGTGCCGAAGGAAGCCGACCTCTCCAGCAGACTCACTGACAGACGCTGTCTTTTCTCCTGCTGAGAAATCCAGCTCCAGTGTTTCCAGGCTGCCTTTGCAGGTTGCTGGGAAATCGAGTTCTGAGGGAGAGATACAAAACCTCCTTCATTCTAAAACTAAGGTACGGAGCTGATTAGACCCTTAGAGAATTCTTGGAGAGATTCTTGGCAAAGAATACTAAACTTAAGCTACACCTCACTTACTTCTTCCCTTGTACTAGACCTAGGTTAGGTACACCGGGGTAGGCGTATTTTAGAAGCACCAGTTGAGTATTTTTAGTCATTATTTATTAATGTACGTATTCTATGTTATATTTTATGGCTTAGAAACCATATCATGCTTTTACAGTATTATTTTATAATACTCTTCGTACTGTACACATTGTACTTTGTAACCAGTATTACGATTGTAGAAGTTCATTTCTCCTGCAGGAGACAGAAGACTGTTCAATAAATACTTTAATTGAAAACGCCCGTCTCTCTATTTCTCTGCTCCTCTGGTGAAAAGAAGCATGCACGATTGACTGTGTGAAATATCTATCTATTGTTTCTGCGACTCTAGAGATACGTTTCTTATTCTTGGGAAACAAAGTTGTCCTGTTTATGCGGGTGTAAGAAACTAATCCCTTCTTGTGAATTCGAGAAAGTTTCTAGTGACCTCTGAGCTAGCTGAAACTCACAATTAAGTCTAATATATTCGATAGAGACCTAGTTGACCTCAGTCCTACGTTTAAACTATAGTATATATTATTCCAATGCGCAGAGCCTATTGGGAATAGAGGAACTACACTACATTGTGTGACAGGCCGACTGCATGAATATTGTGAGCAGTGTCCAATTCACAGGGTGCGACCCTCGGAGGGAGGCTATACCCATAGTAGTGCCTCCTCCTGCCTTGTGTGGTACTGCTACGCTTGCACCTGTGTGTGTGACTGGAATATTCTGCTGCGACCCGTATCAATGTATACCAGGCATTGTTCTTCATTTCCAGAAAGGTCTGGAATTTGCAACTCTCCATTGTGTGTGAGCGGTAGTGTCTGATATGATCTGATTCCATGCACACCAGACACTGTGCCTCATTCCCAGGGAGGTACTGAATTTGTAACTCTTCATTGTGTGTGACCAGAACTGTCTGGTGGTCTGGTGTGACTTTAATCAACGTGCAGTACAAAAGGGGGTAGTGATGGACGGAGCATCTGAATCAATCAAACACTCACACCCAGTCAAAAGATCTGGGTTTAACCCATCACCGTTCTTTAGCCCACTCTGCCACCCCAGTTCAGACATGGCTATATTCAAATCAGTCTGACCCTGTGCCTCATGGGAACAGTCCAGCCCGAACTGCCAAGCCATGTCTTCCCTGGACCGGAAACAAGCTTCCGAGGACCGGTTTCTGGCATTCCAGCCGTCTTCAGCCCGGCTTGCTTGAATCCAGTGGCAAAGTGAGCAAGGGACTCACGTCTGAGCATACCCTGACACACTTATGGCGGCCAAAAACAGTACAAAAGGGGGTGGTGATGGACGGAGCATCTGTATCAATCAAACACTCACACCCAGTCAAAAGATCTGGGTTTAACCCATCACCGTTCGTTAGCCCACTCTGCCACCCCAGTTAAGACATAGCTATATGCAAATCAGTCTGACCCTGTGCCTCATGGGAACAGTCCAGCCCGAACTGCCAAGCCATGTCTTCCCTGGACCGGAAACAAGCTTCCGAGGACCGGTTTCTGGCATTCCAGCCGTCTTCAGCCCGGCTTGCTTGAATCCAGTGGCAAAGTGAGCAAGGGACTCACGTCTGAGCATACCCTGCCACACGTATGGCGGCCAAAAGCAGTACAAAAGGGGGTGGTGATGGACGGAGCATCTGAATCAATCAAACACTCACACCCAGTCAAAAGATCTGGGTTTAACCCATCACCGTTCTTTAGCCCACTCTGCCACCCCAGTTCAGACATGGCTATATGCAAATCAGTCTGACCCTGTGCCTCATGGGAACAGTCCAGCCCGAACTGCCAAGCCATGTCTTCCCTGGACCGGAAACAAGCTTCCGAGGACCGGTTTCTGGCATTCCAGCCGTCTTCAGCCCCGCTTGCTTGAATCCAGTGGCAAAGTGAGCAAGGGACACACTTATGGTAGCCAAAAGCAGTACAAAAGGGGGTGGTGATGGACGGAGCATCCATCATCCCCTTTTGTTTCGCTTTGTTTGCCCTAAGTTGGCAGGGTATGCTCAGACGTGAGTCCATTGCTCACTTGGCCACTGGATTCAAGATAGCCTGGCTGATGAGGATTATGAATCCGAAACCGGTCCCAGGAATCTTGTTTCCGGTCCAGGGAAGACATGGCTTGGCAGTTCGGGCTGGTCTGTTCCCATGAGGCACAGGGTCAGACTGATTTGCATATGGCCATGTCTGAACTGGGGTGGCTGAGTGAGCTAAAGAATGGTGATGGATTAAACCCAGATCAGTTGACTGGGGGTGAGTGTTTTATTTGCTCAAACGCTCCGTCCATCATCCCCTTTTGTTTCGCTTTGTTCGCCCTAAGTTGGCAGGGTATGCTCAGACGTGAGTCCCTTGCTCACTTGGCCACTGGATTCAAGATAGCCTGGCTGATGAGGATTATGAATCCGAAACCGGTCCCAGGATGCTTGTTTCCGGTCCAGGGAAAACATGGCTTGGCAGTTCGGCCTGGACTGTTCCCATGAGGCACAGGGTCAGACTGATTTGCATATGGCCATGTCTGAAACGGGGTGGCTGAGTGAGCTAAAGAATGGTGATAGATTAAACCCAGATCAGTTGACTGGGGGTGAGTGTTTGATTTGCTCAAACGCTCCGTCCATCATCCCCTTTTGTTTCGCTTTGTTCGCCCTAAATTGGCAGGGTATGCTCAGACGTGAGTCCCTTGCTCACTTGGCCACTGGATTCAAGATGGCCTGGCTGATGAGGATTATGAATCCGAAACCGGTCCCAGGATGCTTGTTTCCGGTCCAGGGAAGACATGGCTTGGCAGTTCGGGCTGGACTGTTCCCATGAGGCACAGGGTCAGACTGATTTGCATATGGCCATGTCTGAACTGGGGTGGCTGAGTGAGCTAAAGAATGGTGATGGATTAAACCCAGATCAGTTGACTGGGGGTGAGTGTTTGATTTGCTTAAACGCTCCGTCCATCATCCCCTTTTGTTTTGCTTTAATCAACGTGCACCAGACACTGCCTCATATCCAGGGAGGTGTGGATTTGTGTTCCATTGTGTCTGGATTGCCTGGGTACTACTTTGATTTATGCATGTCTGATGAAGTGTCCCCTTCTTCCGAGAGGCTCCACTGCTTCACCCCCATTCATCGATTGTTCCTTTTGGGCACTAAGTGCAGCAGATCCCCTGCCCTCTCCTCACCCGGCCCGATGACTTTGTGTTGCCAGGTACAATTATACAGATTGCGGCTAGGTGGTGAGAGTAATTGAGTGGGCTTAGGAACGCTTCTGAGAGCAATCAGAGGTGGGCCAAGAGACTGCATTGCCCACCTGTGCTTCGAGAACTGGAATGGTGCCGGAAGGCACATTATGGAATTCTTTGATTGAACAGCTATTGCTCTCAGGCCGCTTCTTCTCCACATCCCGTTTGTGAACTTCCTGAGTGGTGGCCAAACCCCATTTGTCAACTGCCTCCTAATTAGCCCTTCTACCTACCCCAACCTTCTACCCTGGGACTCTGTTTAAATGTAACTCCAGCTACAATAGGCCTATTATCAGGGGGGAGTGTTTCCCATGTCCGACTCGTGGGTGAAGGGTAGCCAGGATTAGCAGAAGCTGGAGGATTGCTTGGGCCATGGGGTCCGCATGTGTATTTTCAGCTGACCTGCGGATATCAGTTAGACCACCTTACAATACTGTGTGCGTGTATGTGCGAGTGCACTCCATACAGCCCAGCTTGATATCCATGACACTGTGTATGGGTGCTGAGTGAGTGTGTGGAAGTGACTGCATGATGACTGCCTTTATTAATTACACCACACAGCGGTGTTTCTTTACACTTTGATTCCTTCCCAAAAGAATAATATGTTTTTAAAAAAAATGTTTTTATTGGCATCTGCATGACAACCACTTTTTCTCCAAACAGGCATGTTACAGCAATGACATTGTTTTCAAGGATAGGCAATCAAAATATATGGGCCTTCAACATATAATATAAACATTGTTTTACTTACTACTGTTCAAAGTCCCAGCATTTCCAATGTAGTCATCTCTTTATTAGGGTTAAGAAATGAATACCAATAACTATAAACTGTACCCCTCCCCCTTCCCCCCCCACACCCCCACCCCCCCTCCCGGTCATGGCTGTAATATTACCTCCAGGGCTTGAAAATCATCTATACTATAAAGTTCTGCCATTACCTATGGCAGTCCCCATTGTATAAGAGATTTCAGTGTGGTATTCAAAAACCTTGGAGTCCTTTAAAAGCAGTAAGAGACTGACACAGAACTCTGAAATATCAAAGGACAGTTTATTACATGAAGTGAGGCTGCGTCGCCCAAAGGCCATGGCAAAAGAATGAGGCAGTCTGAGGAAGTCAGAAGGCTGATGCCTTATATACATTTCAGACTTACACAGTAAGCATACATGAGAAGGGGCAGTCTTGGCTCCTGTGAGCACACAAGGAATACCCAATATGGACATGTAGAACCAAGTGGGAGGAGCTAACAGTTTCAGAACGTAGTGAACACATTCCTATGTAAAACTTAATCAGTAACAGATGCAGACTCTACCAGGCATTTCTGAGCATGCGTGGAAGTGGAGGAGGCTAAATATATCTTGTTACTAGGCAGACTTCAGGCGCAGCTAAAAGGAAGGTAGGACAATGCACTTAGGGCCAGATGTAGGTAGGCATTTACCTGTCGGTAACAGCCGAATTCGGCCGTTACCGACCGGTAAATGCAATTTGAGATGTAGGGCCCTGTATTTTACAGAATCGGTAAATTTACCGATCGGTAAATTTACCGATTCTGTAAAATACTGAATCGGTATTTTTACAGATTCGGTAAAATTGATATGTAGGTGGGACTCTTCTGAGTCCCACAACCCTTACCGAATCGGTATTTTACCATCAAATATATTTGATGGTAAAATACCGATTCCGGTGTGCATGCACATGTGTGCATGCACACCTGTGCCATATGACAGGCAGATCTGCCCTTAGGGCAGGTATGCCTGCCACATGGCCCCCAAACCTTTTGTGGGGGTGCTAGAGGGTGTCAAAGTGACACCCCCTGCACCCTTGTCAAAATCGGTATTTACCGATTCGGTAAATACCGACCGGTAATGCCCCATTCATTCCTATGGGCTTCAAAGCCCATAGGAATGAATGGAGCATTACCGGTCGGTATTTACCGAATCGGTAAATACAGATAATTACCGATTCGGTAAATGGAACATCTGGATGTTCCTACATACCCCCCCTCCTTATTTACCGATTCTTAATTACCGAATCGGTAAAATTCGGTAATTAAGGATCGGTAAATAAGTTCTACCTACATCTGGCCCATAGTGAGCACATGGCAGCACATGGTAGCCAAGATGGCCTCCAGAAACTAAAATGGCTTCTAAAAAGCGGATAAGATAACTTCTAAATGCAAGATGGCTTCTGCTAACGCTAACCCATTTATGCTAATTTACAACAGATGGCCGTTTTAGCGTTTGCTGAAGACATTAGTATGATCTAGTAAGAACATAGAAAACAGGTGCTCATTAATTTGCTAATTCATTGCTAGATAAGCACTGTCCATTCTAAACATTTCAGCAGGGGTATGACCAGGAATACTAAAGAACGGGACATTAGGTCATAAGCATACATACAAACAGTAGGGGAAGTAATGACCACTATTACAGAGAAGATTAGCATTTTCACAACCCTAAGCAATAGCAAATCCTAAAATCGTTCAGAAAACACTATATACTCATGTAAAATGGTGGCAATGCAATCCTTCAATGCTCTCAAATGGGATAAGGACACTTTTCCACAGAGAATGAACTTCTATTCTACCTGTGCTAAAAAGAATACTACTCTAAAATACTGCAGGCAAGATAATAAAAATTAATTCCACAACACTCAGTATTTCAACTTTTCAGGAATCACTTCTATAACCACGACTTATGCCCAGAGTCCAATTCCAAGTCTCTCTGGCAGACTTTTATTGTTCATCGAATCTCCTCATCCATCGCAACATGGGCCTCTTCATTTCAGGCCTTCCATAGAAATGTATCTCAGCATCCGTTGGAGTGCCCTTTTTGGCAAACACTCATAGTTCAGTCAAAAGTCTCAATGTCACAAGGGCAGTGCACCAGTGTCTCTCATCTGCGGCAGACACTTACGGCAGACACTAAAAATGATGTACTCTTCGTGATCAAGGGCACAAAGCATCTCGTGCAGATCCAAGCACTGTCAAGAAAACTCCTTCAGCAAATCAGCAGCACTTTCAAACTCCAACACTCCTTGTTCGGTGTCAGAGGACGCTCAAGCTGCTCGTTCATGGGCACCATAAAATAGTGCCTCTCGCCAATCTCGAATTCTCCATTTCATTTCTTTTTCGTTGGAGCAAAGGGGAAAAAGGGAACGGTGTGGCCAACTTAGACCAAGGCTCAGGCCAAGACGCAGACCAAAGGACTCAAGGGGTTCAGGCCAAAACTTAGGCCAAGGGCTCAGAGGGCTGTACACTGTCAGAGGTTGCCAGTACATAACAGGTACCTTTTTGCTTTTGTTTTCAATTCAAATTCTGTTGCAAGACCAAAGAGACTCCTTTTCTTCTGTCGTGGAACGCTGGCCAATACATCAACAAAGAACGTGTGACTACCATTGATGGCATTCAGATTCCTTACTGGGTGCTGGGACTATAGACCAAAACTTCCTGCTTCTATCTATGGCTGTCAAGGATAGGAATTAGAATTCATCTTTGTCATTCGTTCTGCAGGTGGCACTCTCCCTTTGACTCTTTAATATCCTGCAGAACCTAGTGATATAAGAGATGTGACACAATTATTAGTTTCCTTCAATTTAGCACAAGAAACAATTCAATATTTAACAAGGGGATTGCAATCAGTTACCCTACAATCTTCAAGAGAGTGATCATACGCCATGAAACTATCATAATCTAAAATGCATTATCATTCTCATAGAACGCAAAGCAATGACTCTAGCCTCTTCAATTGTGTTTCCATATGAGAGCATGTCTTCTATCATCTAAAGGTAGATAATTACAAAAACATTCTATCTGAGTGGAAGTCCTTACATATAGGGGCATCATCTAATGGGTAAACATTTTCCTCAATGAGAAAATCTAAGTGTTCCTAAATCCCTCATCTAGAACACTTCAAAAACGAAATCACATAACAGATGATCAGGGGCATTCAGACAATGGCTAATTTATCAAAAATGTGAAAACAGAGAAAAAACAAGAGTAAAAACTCCTAATGTTTCCATTATTAGAACACATGTGGTCCATCAAATCAGCTAAAAGAACTGAGAACCTAATTAGAATGGGCATTACATTTTTCACATTTCAAGAATGAATATACAGTGTCTCCTATTGAGATGGGATACGTTTCTTACTTTAAATCAATGAACCAGTCTATCACTAAGCTGACAGTCAGACTGGAAAGCATCAAAAATATAGGCCTAAAGAAAAAGTCTAATGAGAAAGAAACAGTCTAGTCAGGTCATACTAAAGGGAATTATACATAATGTTGTTGTTCCTATTACATCTCTGCAGTCTGGACACAATGCAACATCTGGGGAGAAGCGCTCCACCATACACAGTAATCTCAATTAATGGTCCAGTTCCTCCTTCAAGGGAAAAATGAAAAATTTAGAAAAATGAAAAAATATAGGTCACCTTTTAACAAGAGCCACAAATCTATAATTGCATCCTCAGGTCCAATCAAGGATATGTATATAAATCTAGGCCTGTCTGTTCCCTAAGGGAGAAGAGCAGTATCTGTATTGTGGCTTCTTGTATATCTCTTTTATTTTACTTCAATACTATTATGTCCAAATTTTACCATCCACTGGTGAGGCGAATGTATTTTCATGATCACAGTATGCAAACATCATATCTGTGAAATTTAGTATGAACAAAAATATTAACCACGTGGTGTAGAGCGACACATACCGTCATACATGTCTCTTCACAACACAGGCAAATTTGTAATAATATCAAAAAGCAGCTAATAAAACAAAACAACATCATGATCAAGCCATCAAATATACAAGCAGTATAATAAGCACAAAAAACATAAACAAATCACAATGGTATTTGTAATCAAGCAGAAAAACGCATGCATTCATGCAACTGAAAACCTGAAATCCAGACCTGCTTAATTTGTCAAAAACGAAATCAAAATCAAATTGTACCAAACTTACGCTTTTTAATTTACTCACACCCTGCTTTTACCAGGTGATCACCAGTTGCTGGTTATCAAACTGGTAAATAAACTTACAGTGTCACTTGTGATACACAAGGGTCAGCAAGAACCATTCAGAAGGGAAAAATGCAAAATCATGAAAAAAACACACAAACATTTCATTTCAAAGAAGTGATAATAAAACCCATCTCTTTTTAACATACTACTAACACAGCGCATAACAAAGTAAATCTCAACTGCTAGCTAACCCTCCTTCTTTTAAAACATGCTAACCCACTTTAATATTGACTGTAAAACTTTTTCACAGACACACTGCATCCCTTGCACCAGCCTTTCCATGTGGCCCCTTCAGACCCCCTGCCCTCAAGGCCCTGAGAGCCTGCGGCCCCTCATGGCCCCGGGAGCCTGCGGCCCTTCATAGCCCTGGGAGCCTGCAAGCCCCTCATGGTCCCCCCTCTCCCCAAAGCCCCTGAGGGCCTGCCGTTTCCCTTTCTTCAAGGCTGGTCAAGGATGCACTTCTCAAAAACAAAGACCCTCATGTAACCCATCTAATGTGCAAGCTTGAAATTCTGCTAATCAGAGAAGCTTTTCACCAAGCAGTCATTGCTCCATCTGTGTTCACTTACTGCTAAACCCCCTTCTCACTGACCTTAAGGTCAAACTCTGCCAGGCCCGTGCGCTCCTTTCAGGCCTTAGATCCTATTCCCTCACTCAAAACTGACAAAGTCAGAAACCCTTCCCCACTCATTCTAAGCTCCAAAATCAACCCTGTTGAAAAACACATGTTATATAAATGACTTCTTTCAGGGATAAAATGCATGTAGTAAAACATTTACTGTTAACAATTTGCAAACAAAACATAACAACATAGCATACCAGCATTATTTTAAATGTTTGCTACCACCCTATGCAATTGTACTCAGTTATCAGCTCTACAAAGATGAGAGACAAAATAGGCACTGCCAAAATTTGAATTTTCAATCCTGATATTAAACATAAACCTCTACACCGGGCACAGTGGCTCACTGAGCTATGAAGAACAACCTCAAATAATAACAACCCACACGTTTTGTAATAGACACAAACATGCATTCTCTGAAAGCCAGAAACACTGCAAGGCTATGATAATTGGCAAAAATGCTTTTAAAAGGTCCATTTAACTCAATATTTAACCTCTGACTTTGGGGCATTTAAAAATGAAAATCCTGCAGTTGCATTACGAATTAATCAACCCCAGAATGTGCTTTACAAATTACAAAGAGTAAACATGAAGTATCTCGCATGTAATGGCTTAGAAAAAATGAGCTTTCAGCCTGCGCCAAGTAAACCCTTAACATGCAAATGTCCTATTTATGCAGTCACACATTACTTTAATCAAATTTTAATTTTAGGAGGTCATAGTATGAGTATTAAGCTTTATGAATATCCAAAAACGATTTTAAAAAACACATATTTTTTTCAGATAATTTTTCCATGTTTAATAATGTTTTATTTTATTTTTCCTCTAAACCCAATCTCAATTGCTAAACTCATATTTAAAAACCAAACTGCATCTTTTGCCTATCAGTTTAGATGCAGTCATGTATGAGCCTATGCGCAAAAGCCTAACTTAGAACAAGACATATTTTCGCGCCAGAATTTAAAAGAGGACATTTGAACAACAACCCAAGAATATAGTTTGAAACACTTATTAAAAGAGAGGAAACCCACAATTGAAATGTCTTCCTGTGATATAAAATAATGCAACTTACTTTTGTAACCCTTTAAAACACTTATTCTGAGTTGCTAAATTCAGCCCGTGTTAAACTACCAGCTAGTCTCTGGATGAATAAACATTCCAATGTCCTTTATTGCCTTTCAAAAACAACACATGCTGTTCTCAAGGCAGGAAATGGCCTGCACGAAGCTAACCCCAGAACTTTCAGTCCTACTGAAAACAGAAACTTCTTCAAAAACGTGTGTGCTACAAGATGCATTTAAACGTAACAAAAATTCGCTGTTAGCTGAAACTTTAACATTTTACATGTATGAAAATGCATGTAAGTAAAGGAAGGCTTCAAATTCGTTTTTCCCTACAGAACACACAATTTAATTTTGAGGCCTTTCATGTTCCTAGTGAATGTAAATTTTAACTTTATCTAATTTAAGGATTTCAACAGTTTGCACATATGCGCTTTTGCTTAGTCTATAAATTAAAAAGCAACATATAGCTATTTTAGCAGGTAACATGGCAAATTCCTGCATTCTTATTTAATTTCCACCTAATATCAATTAATCCAACATTTTCCTTAACAGACTGAAAACATCAAGAAATCCAAAATCACGCATTGACCTCCTTTCACACAGAAACAGAAATATTTCAAACATGCAGGACACACAATACAGCGCTTAAGGCATGTTTTTCATAAATTCGCGCCAACGCTATTCACAAGCAGAAATTACACTAACAGGAACAAAAACCCCACATTTAAACACACATTGAACCCACAGATCAACACATCGGACTGAAACAAAAAACAAGCCACAAACAGATCTTAAACCAAACCAATTGTAAATGCTAGTTGTACGTCATATTTACAAGGAATGTTTGGCAATGATGTTTCAATTCACAAGTTTTAACTGGCAGAGCACCAAAGAATCGCTCTGCATTCCCCATTCATAAAAGTGCACAGAACAAAGGATCCATACATGTATTATGGCCATATTTTAGTTCCCTGGGGATACAATATCACCAAGGAAGAAATATGTTTTCACACCTAAACCTATTTAGGTATCCCTTCTAAGGGAAGCCGGCTCATTTACTTCACATCAAATTATGGTACCTTTCACAAAAGCAACACATTTTAACATGTGAGCTTAACCAAAGACAACAGGCATGCCAAAAATAGTGCAGAGTATATACTACTATCAAAGGTGGAGGAAATATCCTCGCATTACCTGCCTATATGAGTTGCAACACATACATATCAAATCAAATCACATCAAATCATATTCATATCATATTCTTCGAAGGTCAAACACAATTCAAAGTAGACAAGTCTATCTCAAATTCAAATATGCCACAGTAAGCGTTACAAAGGCATTCAAAACTTAGAACAGGCGCCGCAAAATTACTTTTACCAAACATAAGCTGTCCAAATTCTAACTGCCAAGTCTTATCTAACAGTCTATCTTTGTATGTTACATTTTAATACTCACGCCAAAAGTGTTCTCAGTCAGGGGGGTGACATCCTTGGGAGGACCAGAGGTCAGGAAGGACAGAAAACACACCGAGCTGCAGACACGAGGAATCACCAGAGGCGCGCCGTGCACAGCATACCTTTTGGAGAACCCAGTCCCATGCTGTTCAGTAGTCTTCTGCCTCCTAGCAAGTTGATCACTCCTCCAGATTGTCACCGCTCTGATGAGTCCCTTCATCGTGGTCGCCAATTGTGGTATTCAAAAACCTTGGAGTCCTTTAAAAGCAGTAAGAGACTGACACAGAACTCTGAAATATCAAAGGACAGTTTATTACATGAAGTGAGGCTGCGTCGCCCAAAGGCCATGGCAAATGAATGAGGCAGTCTGAGGAAGTCAGAAGGCTGATGCCTTATATACATTTCAGACTTACACAGTAAGCATACATGAGAAGGGGCAGTCTTGGCTCCTGTGAGAACACAAGGAATACCTAATATGGACATGTAGAACCAAGTGGGAGGAGCTAACAGTTTCAGAACGTAGTGAACACATTCCTATGTAAAACTTAATCAGTAACAGATGCAGACTCTACCAGGCATTTCTGAGCATGCGTGGAAGTGGAGGAGGCTAAATATATCTTGTTACTAGGCAGACTTCAGGCGCAGCTAAAAGGAAGGTAGGACAATGCACATAGTGAGCACATGGCAGCACATGGTAGCCAAGATGGCCTCCAGAAACTAAAATGGCTTCTAAAAAGCGGATAAGATAACTTCTAAATGCAAGATGGCTTCTGCTAACGCTAACCCATTTATGCTAATTTACAACATCAGGTATGGGCAGCGGGCCAGTCCCTTCCTGGGGGGAGCAGGAAGAAAGCGTCTCCCCTCCTGAGGAATCTTTGCCTTTGATCTGTAATCACTCAGTGCCAGGCTCTTATATCTTCTTCAAGTTTATCATCCCTCCTGAACTTATTCATTCTTATTGATTGTGCAGTGGCCCACTTCAGCATGTCTTTAAGCCACTTCTCGACCATGGGTGAAGTTAGACTTAACCAATGGATTGCAATTCTCCTTTTTGCTAATGCAAGACCCAGCTGTATAAACTTTCTAGTGAGCTTCTTTCCTTTTGGCATGGATAGGAGACCCAACACCATTCTTCTAATGGTGGGTGGAATGTCTCATCCCGTGGCGGCCAAGAATACTATGTTTGTCATTGGATTTTAACCATGTGGCCTAGGCCCATTGTGATGATTGAAAGTGTAATCATCTGCATGTGCAAATTTCTGATATTATTGTGATCTGAGGTGCACCCAATAACTGTTTTGTATTGAATTCAAATAATTGCTTGCGTGGGACTAGTTATGATAACATTTGGCACTGCATAAGTGTGGTGGAGAGTAAAGTAGGATCTTTCCCATACATGCATACTACTGATGTCATTTTAAAAATGTTGGGCCTCGTACTGCTAGTAATTTTTCCTAATGTGATTTATGTTCAGAAATACATGATGTTCATGTTGTGTTATTTAATGTGTGTGCTGAATACAAACATTATTTACAGACAGCATATATGAAGCATATTTTGTGATGCTCAGCATATTTCTTGTGTGAGAGTTCTGTGCTAATACTTTAAGCTGAATGCTCAGCGCCAAGCAACTCAAGGATGAGCACGGGTTATGTAGTGAGTGTAATCATTAACTGCTGAAAGGACTGGTAGGTTCTGCTTGGCAAGAGTAACGCCTCAGCCATCCAGAAAGGGCCAGTTCCAACACACTTTATCCAGACCACAGAGAAACCATGAAGCATGAACATGAAGCATGAATGAGGAACCAGAGCCATCCCAACAGAATGTAGCTTAGAAAGTACAAATGTGTGCATCACACAGAGTTGCAGTTGGGCCAGACAAAAGGCAGCAAAGACCAACTCGGCATGCACATGGTAAGGAGGAAAAGAACATCACTCACAAAACAAAGAGAGGATCAAAAGAATTCTCCACTACCCCAAACCCCCTAGTATAGCATGTAAACACAGAAAGCGGTAGAGAGGACAACACCCAACATAAGTCAACAGACAAGCAGTGACACAAATCGTGTGTTTTGAAAAACTGCCCTCACTCACACACAAATGTGAGTGACATGCTCTATCATCAGGTCTGTTTACAAAACGCCCTGGCATAGCCACGTACAGGGCAGAGCATAGGGAGGGGGAGACAAAACATAAAACAACACAAAAGTGACAAGACAGTGATAACCCGGTAAGTGTTACCCTGAGACTGGGTATAGTGATAGAAAAAGGTACAGCGGATAGAACATGCTTCTAAAACTGGCTCATGGATACCTGTCAGACCTTTATTCATAGGTTCCACTGTAAGTATTAAAAATAGTGAAGGATAGGAAGTGTTTGTAGGGGAAATCAAGTTCCCCAAAAACCCCTCTTTAAACTGCAACAGCCAACTTGTTTCGACCGTCTTATAGTGCCCCCACTGGACAGGTCACGCCGGTCTTCGTCAGGACATCTATCAGTCCCAGTCTATTATCCCCCCTGACCTCAAGCAGGTTGATTAATGGGGAAATAAACGATCATTGTTGATCAAAACCATCTGGAGGTAAATCCCGCCATCATGGGGTACAGATACTGTGGGGAGACATAACTATATAGAACATTATGCTATGACTCACATACATGTCATTAATAAACATCCAAATTGGTAGGTATGCTTATCTTAGTGAATCCCCACATTCTTTAGTGTTGAAAAAGGTACTTAATCAATGATTTCTTCCTCAAGCTCATTGTTTATTCAGAACTGCCCTATTTGCCAAAATATGGCTAAACTTGTTTGTAAATATATATATATTGCTGCTGTCAAACTTAACATCCTCCCTCATTAAAAATCAACTCATTTGTTATAAAGGTTTAAGTAGTGGGGTACATATTGTATCAGCCCAATATTCTGACCACTCACCAAGTTTATTGGTAGATCAAACTCAAAAAAGCGCCAGGCAGGGGGAGCTCCAAAGAACACAGCCTGTGTTCGAGAAAGACAATGAGCAAATTCCTTACTAAAGTAGGTGGATGTCAAGTTATTTAATTACCATCTCACCCCTAGTACTTCTCCCTCTATAACAGGTTAAATCATGACGAGCAAAGCACTCAGCGTTCAGCGCAAGGCCCCCCATGGTACCCCTGGGTCTTCTCCCTCCAGGAACAGAATGAGTCATGACGAGCAAAGTGCTCAACAGTTAGCGTAAGGCCCCCGCCAATCTTACTGTTCGAATGGAGGCCAAACACTCGTGCCCGCTCTTTCGGCGCCACGAAGAATAATGCGAGGATGCAAATTCCACTATTAAATGCTTCTCTTCCACATCCGCCCACCGTGCCTCAGTATAGTGTGCACATGCACCAGTGTGTCATAATCCGTACCGGGTAGTCGGAAAGTGTAGTTCCATATTGTCGTTACTATGGCAGCATCCCGTCAATAGTTCACCAATCAGTACATGAAACACTGGTCTAATCGGTACAAGCTTCGACTAGCACATCGTCATGATTTTAACATTTGCAGCATATACGGGTAGTGTATCCAGAAACTAGTAATACTCCCTCTCACCTCAATAGTTTCTTTCCTATATCTCATGTATCATTTGATTGTGGGTTGTCTATGATGGTGAAATAAACAGAAGAATATATAAGCCACCCACCCAAGGCGTAGGAGGAAAAAAGGGGGAGACAAACATCGTCACCTCACAGTCAATGCAGTAGTTTTCCTATGTTGTTGTCCATTTCATCCCAAACATGTAGAATACCTCTACAATGTACATAGTGCAATAAATACATTTCACATACTAGGTGGTCAATACTCCAATATATAAATTGCAATTTGATATGCACTGCATCACCCAACAAATCCAGGAGGTGTACACTATGATCTATAGAAGCATTGACAGTGCTAGTATGTGACTTATAACCTGTGGGATTGCCGTTTATGAGTTTATCTGTGGAATCACCTGCTTAAGGCATACCACGGTATTTCATCATTAAGCTCCACTATGTAACTCTTCAGACGAAAGACCCATTTCTGTTCTCTCAAGAAGAGAGCTCTGTTGTCAACCGCCGCCTGCACACCCAATTGTGGTTTCTCAATGGCAGTCCACCTGAAGTCCTTTGAGGTATGGCCAGCCTCTATGAAGTGTGTAATCAACTTAGTATTAGACTTGCCACATCTAATAGTGCTGCGATGTTCCATGATACGGGTCTTCACCTTTCTGCTGGTCATGTCTACATACTGTTTAGCACACATGGCACGTGATAAGGTAAATAACGCCCTGCGAGTTACAATTAGTATGGAATCTTTGTTCCCATGGGGAAGATAGGCCCAGATCAACATACTTAGTGTTATTGGTTAAGTGGCACACACTACATGTGCCACAACATGTATGACCCGTCACTGGGGGCAGGCCGGTGAATGTAACCACCCCCCCCAGTCTTAGATAATGCTGGTGGTCTAGTGTGAATCGGTAAATCTTTCAGGTTTTGACTCTGTTTGAATGAAAAAAGCGGTTTCTCCACATTCAAGCCACCGGATTTCAAAATTTTCCAATACCTTAGTACAGTCCATCTGATTTGTTGTGAGACAGTATTAAATGTTGATTTGAATACCGGTTTGTTAATCATTGGTCTGTTGGCTTTAGACAGTAGAGATTCCCGATCAACATTGAATGCTCTCTCTCTGGCTCATTTGATTACCCTGGTTGGATACCCCCTCTGTTGTAGTTTTCTGGTCAGGAGGCCTGCCTCTTCTACAAAATCCATCCGTTCTGAACAGTTGCATCGTATGCAGAAGAATTGTCCAACCGGTAAATTCTCCCGCACGGACTTCGGATGGAAGCTATTGAAGGCAAGTAGCGCATTCTTGTCAGTCAGTTTATGATAGACTTTAGTTTGTAATACCCCTCCTTTGAGTTTGATAACCAAGTCCAGAAATGGAAGGCTAGTTTTCGTGATTGTCGAAGTAAAATGCAGTAGTGAATTCTTCTGAGTGAGCCATTCTAAGGAGAGGTCAACCGATGGTTGATCACCCTTCCATACCACCAGGACATCATGGATGTATCGACGCCAAAGTTTTAAATTAGGCCTCCACGGACAAGAGATGTCATAAATTACAGAGTGCTCAAAAGCCCCCACATACAGTCCTGCCAGACTTGGCGCAAAAACGCTACCATGGAGGTACCATGGGTTTGTAAATGCAGGGTTCCTGCAAACTCAAAAAAGTTTTTTGTTAGGGCAATTTCCACCAAATTTAAAATAAATGCCCTCGTGTTTAGTAAGGCCAGTCCTCAGAAAACTGAATATCTTCCAGTACCCTGAGGGTTTCTCTCTGGGGGATATTAGTATATAAGGCCTCGATATCGAGGTCTATGAGAAACTCTGTGTCAGGGTCAAAAGGCATATATCCTTAAGATGGATAGAGATATCCTCAGAATATCTAGAGTGTCTCTCAAATAGGCCGGTAATTTCTGGACCAGGGGTTTAAGGTAAAAATCACAAAATTCTGACAGAGGTTCCAGCAGAGACCCCATCCCGGAGACAATAGGACTCCCGGTAGGTGGTCTTGCTGGTTTGTGAATTTTCTGAAGGATGTAAAAATACAGCGTTTTGGGTTGTTTATTAATTAGAAAATCCACCTCATGTTCTGCGATCCAATCATTAGATCGTGCCTCCTTCACCACTGTAGCAATCTCCATTGTGATCTCCTCAGTCGGGTCCTTCAGAAGTCTCCGATAGTTCCTCTCATCAGATACTAGGTGGGCACATTCGTCATTATACGTGGCTCTATCCAGAACCACCGTGGCCCCGCCCTTGTCGGCTGGTTTCAAAATGATGTCCCCACAAGACATCTAAATGAGAAAGGCATATAGAAGTTGCAGGCGAGGGGCAGAGAGTCCTGCTCCAGAGGAGCAGCTAAGATTTAATTGGGGATTTTGTTCTATCTCTTGGTTGCAGATGAGGTTGGAATGTGTGCTTGACCCCTGCAGACTTATTTTGAGTCACTTCAAGGTAAAATCATTCTATGTGCTCATCAGCTGAAATAGAAGCCCACGATGAAGTTAGTAGGTTTGATGAACGAGCCTCCCTGGAATCCATAGGCGAAGTGTCCTGTGTATCCAACCAGGATTCCAAAGCATTGGGCTTATCGTAGTCCTACATTCAATTGTTTTAAGTGATGACATTGTGGCACGTTCCAGAATTCCATATCTGATGTCTCCCTGAGGTGCCACAGGGCCAAGAACTTCTTCTGTTTAATGTTTGTGTTGTATGAGAAATGTGCCAAAATTTAGATTTTTTGGGCCATCTTCGACATATTGCCCATGTTTCTTTACTGGGTCAGTGAGCTGACAGGGCTTCCAGTGTCTCCAAAAACACACAAGAATTGTTTGGGTGTGTGTGAATTCAAGGAATTGAGTAGTTGAACTTTGTGGGCTCTCTGAAATTCCAATGGCTGATCAAAAGAGAGTTTCATGAGAGTGGTAAGAAACTGACAGAGGAACATGGAGATGTAGTTGCCCTATGACTTTTCGGGAAACTCAGTACTTCACACATTATCTCTTCAGCCCCTACCCTCTAAGTCCGTCAATTTTCATTTTATTTGTGAAATTTCCTGGCCCTAGTCCTGGACGCCATCTTCCTCAGACTCCAAGTCATGAATTCTCGAGTCAGTGGAATCCATCTGTTTGCGGAATGTGGCAATGTTTATTTGCAGGGAATAGACTCAATAGTGTTTGACACCACTGCATTGACCTCTGTTCTGGAAGATTTAATTTCAGCCATTTTCAGCAACACAATTTCCATTGATGTAGGAGGGATTTGAGGAGCAGAAGCCACTGTCTTGGGCTGAGGCGCTGCAGGTTTAGAGTTGCTTATGACTCTGAAAATATTAGCTTGAGTTTCAACATCGGGTAGGGTAAGAGGTGTAGCAATTGAAATGACCCATAAAAACATTTGGCAATTCATCTTAAGCAGACCCTGTCGCTTTGGAATGTTGATGCTCTAAGAGGGAGATAAGGGTTAATAGTCAAGGTGCCTTGGGGTGGGGGGGCTCTTCACAAAGGACTGATTGGAAAATCGAGTGAGAAGGGCCCCTTTGTCTCCTCTTAATCAAGTAATCACCCAAAGGGCGCCAAAAAGGAGAGGGGTATGTATATGAACACAATGTCACACAGCAGCAAGACCCCTTGAAATGGAATCAGGTTCCTGCAGGGGGCAATGCAAGACGACAGCCCTAAAACAGTGGTAGCCTATCAGAAAGTATGATGACTGTTCCCCCAGCAGGATGTAGGGGAATTGCTTCCAGGACCCAATGCTCAGCAATGGAGCTAAAGCTGTCCGTGAATAGTCAGAGGTCAATACTCGAGGGCACTGCCAAGTCCACGGGTAGAGTCCAAGATTTGAGGCCCCAGCTCTTGCATCGCGCCTGGGCCACACCACATCATTAATGGCACTGGACCTGCTGTTGAGAGTAAGGCAGCCATCGGCCTGATCAGCTCCTGTAATGCAGTGAGAGAGCCTCCTATGGCAGGCCATGGGTTGCCTCTCTGCCGTACCCTCACAACCTGCTCTGCAGTCTGGTTGGGCTGTAGAAATAAGCGTCCTGATTGCCAGGACTTAGCTCCACCCCCTATGCTCGAGATTTATTTTAGCTTTCCTTTTCAAGCATTTCCTGCAATTTACACATTCTTCATTTTTTCTCTGGTTACATATACAGTTCCAGGATCGGTGCTATTTTAAGGCTGTTGTAGGTACTTGCCTTCAAGTGAAACACAAACAGGCATCGGAGAGGGCCACATTGCAAAAAAACACAGCCTAGCGGCCAAGGAAAAGTAAGCACTGCAAAGGGAAAATATAATTTTGCAGTGAACACTGAAAATTGAATCACTGTCTATACAAACTCAAAATGAATTAGGACTGTATTACTAAAAATGATTGTCTTTATTATCTAAATTGAAGGTTCTTATTTTAGCAATTTCAAATGGATTAAAAGTTGAGTCAAACTTGGAAGACGTAAATCAGTGACAAGTTGATTAAACACTGACCCTTACAGTGAACCCACAAGCAATTGAAACATTGTGCCCATTTACTCGGCGAAGCTCTTCTACAGCACAGAGTGCCATATAGAAAGCGAATATAGGTGTATTAAAAGATGTGTCAAGATCCTACCCTTGTACCTGATTGTAAATAGCATCACACATCCAATGCTTTATTTGTAAAACAAATGTTAAGAGCAGGATCCCAAAGATTTTCTTTGGAGATGGAAGTTGTCTGTTGATGAAAAATAGATCTTGCACTCTAAAAATTAAAGCAGGTCCCGACATCCTGCAGATATCTCCACACACTACAGGACTGCTTAAATACGGCAAATATATATGTTCGCAGGAGACCCTTCTCGTTGTTGAAAAAAACTTTCTATAAATTAACCAAAATATGTTTTAATCCTCAGAATCTAAATGAGAAAAGAGTGACAAGCAAACCACTTTAGAAAATTAAGCATATTTGTGGCAATATATACGCACATAAGGATGAATGTCCCAGGGATCATCTAACAATGATGATGAGGATGGTGATAATAATACTACATCATTTCATGAACCCTTGGGTATGGAATCCATATAAAATCAGTTGGTACTATTACTCACTTCAAGTACAGTATTTGTGTGCATATATCTGAAACAAGATCAATAACCCTTCACCCAATGGGACTGGAAACTGTGATATTAGGAAGAAAGAATCCTACAGGAGGCATACTAATGCCCTAGGCTATCCTACTATATTTTGAACCTTAAACCCGTAGAGTATACAACGATCATTCAACAGGCACATTGATAACGTGAGCTATTTTAACAGGATTGGAACTTGCAATCAGGTCAAACACTAATCTCTGCAATGGTGCCATTGCTCTTCAGTGGTAGTCTATTGAGTTTGGAACATGCGATCTAGAAGATGCACACTCATCACTGAAGGAGGCACATTTACTCCTTAGTTAAGATTGCAACTTCCATCAGCAGGTCACAGACTCACACATCTCTGCAGTAGGTATATCAACACATTTTATTTATTTATTTTGAAAGTTTTATATAGCGCGAACAGGATCTTTGCAGATATCAGAGCGCTTTACGCGGCTGGGAATGCCAGCAAGAGATTGGGGTTACACATAGGTAGAACAACACATCAATAATACAAATATAACAGTTAAATGTGTGCATAGATAGTCAGTAGCATCGATAATACAGGTGAGATACATAGTCATAAAGTTTGAACAGCGATTTAAATGTGTGCGTAGATGGTAGTAGCAACAATAATTCAGGTGAAATACATAATCATACATGTTCATACATGCATAGAGTTCGAGCAAAGTAATACAGGTCGGAGTAGGGTCTTCCGAAAACCACGCTAATCGGTCAAGTGTATTTGGCCATAAAAATGGCTTTTACTTCTTTCTTAAAAAGAGTGAAGGAGAAGATGAGCCTGGTTTCAGGGGGGAGTGAGTTCCAGATCCTGGGTGCCATTCCTGAGAAAGAGCGTTTATATGTTTTTACCTTCCGGAATCTTCGAGGTTTTAGCAGAAGATTGTCTGTGCCTCAAGCTAGATCGGCTGTGACAGGTCTTGTAGGGCACACCTTGATCAGTACTTGTAAACCAGTGCATACTGCCAATAGGAGAAGCGGAGGAGTGGAAGAGCTCTGTGGACATCAGTATTTGGATAATTGTGTGGTGCTGGTCAGTACAGCTGTGCATTGTGTAAGATTCAGGGATGTTCCTGCACACAAATACTATTCATGAATCAAGTCATTCTTTATGCACATTTAATGTTGGGGTGCAAATTCATGATGTATGCAAGGATTACAATGCTCTGTAAAAGCTCTGTGTACACCTACTTAAAGAGCAGAACCATGGCATGGCAAGTCTGATATAATGGTTCATGATGAGGTGCATTGTGAGAGCTCTGTAGATGTCTCAGTACTGCAATAGATGTAAATGAGACAGGTCACAATGAAGATATGTGACTGTGCTGCAAATGTTTTTTACTGGTATACAAGGGCAAGATCGGCTGATGTGTCAGCAGTGGGACATCAGCACATTGAGCAAATGAGCACTGAAGTTTATTGTTACAAACCGGTAGAGTTTCATTATTTGAAGACCCCTTCATGGTGAAAATAAGAATAGGGGTGATTTGAAAAAGGTCAGTGGATGTCGGGGTGTTTGGGTGCTGCAGCATCCCCAAATTAAACATGCTGGAGTTTGAAAGAAGTGGCCTGCTTAGGGTCACCCAGGTCACTTACGACCACCTCTCAGCCTTCCATACCAAATGAAGAGTCGGTCAGACAGTAGAGAATACAAACCAATATATGTTTATTCAGATACACTCAAGCGGAGCCCGGTCTGACCAGTCTGTTAGGAGTGCTGCAGAGGGACTGACATCAGCAAGCATAAAGGCACAATATTTATAAAACACACACAATGGAATTTTACAGGCATATGCAGCTAAACAAAGAAGTACAGGCACACAATATCCATGACTCAAGGTCGCTCCGCCCGTGCCCTGCCACTAGACTGGTGAGAAGAAGCCCCTATCTAGTGGGAAAGGTATGCGCTAACAAACACTGCAAGGAGAAATTAAACTCACAAGATGCCGTTTTTCAGACAGACATTAGTTTGTAACATGGTTTAAAATGGCGGCGAAATATAAAATGTTGCTGCAAATGCTAACTTACATAGAACAATGTGCAAAGAAAGGTAACAGAAACATTTTCATTCCAACAAGTTCAGAATAAAAATGAGCGCTAAAGATGCCTTACAATTTTGCTTTTAGCTTGTTACATTAGCTGTGTGTTTAAAGACATAGGTTAGATGTCAGGCTTTGTCTTCTGACACATTTCTGCTCATTCTATTTACACAGAGAATTGTGTTAACTTTTTTTCTTTCTGCAAAGTTATAGGATTTTGTAAAGCAAACTATCTGAAAATCTTACTGGGGCACATTGACTGTAAAAGGAAGTGGTATAGGATGTCAGCTTTTATAACTTTTATAACACTGCAATATTTAAATCCCTGCCCATAAACTATATGAATGTTTCAACAGGTATCAGCAGTTAGTAAAGCACAAATGGAAACTGTATTTTTGTAGTTCTGGAGTGTGATGAAGAGAAATATTTATAAGGATCAAAGCAAACCAAGACACTTTACTTAGTGATGTGCAAATTATAAATATTTGCAGAACCCCGATTTCTACACATGATCGTTTGTGCGCTATATATTTTTATCAGTAAAATTGCATGCATTGCAGGGATTCTGTGTAGGCACAGAACTGTGCGTAGGAAACCAGGACCTCAGTGACTTGTAGTGCACCAGAATCTCACCTCAGTACCCAGAACCCCTATCTAACTAGCATCAGTGTCTCATTAGCTCTCCGTCCTATAGCAAAGCTACCAATGATTAGACAACCCAGAACATGCGACTTAGGGTACTCTCAGGAATGGTGGGAATCAAGAACACTCTTTTGTTGTTATTCTCATATCAGTCCACAACATGAGTAATCAGAGACACAGAAAAGTTTAAAATATTTATTTTAACTATGTGCACTAAGTTGCAGTATTTTGGCTAACATAAGCAGGCATATGATTTGAAATAAAACAATCAGCATTGTTTCAATTCCATAAAACACAAAGGGAGAAATCATATTATAATGATAGTGGAAAATGGTCATATAGCGGCGCCTTGTCAACAACCCTCCCCTGCTACGAACTAGGTTTTATAATAATAGAAGGTCTCTTAGGCTTGAATGGAGAACCCCATACCTCCAAGATCAGCAGTGGTGAATCACATCACAGGATCAGCAAAGCTCTTTCACTGGAAAAGGTTTTTCTCCAAGTGCCCAAGTAATGCCTCCAGTGCAATATTAAAGGCACTAGAATCTCAGTTGGTTGCAGCTGTGTGCATGTTGTGTCTAGAGCAGGGACCAATCAACCTGAATAACAACATACATTGTTATGATGACCTTAAATGCTTCTGCAGCAGTGTAGAGACTAAGGTCGCGATGTAAGTCTAGGGATTTGCAAAACAGACCGTTCTCATGCAAGGAAAATCAAGCAGTTTAACATACAACAACAGTTACATGTAATGTTGTGTGCAAAGCTGTAAAGCGGCAAAATGGAATTTAACTTCTGAGCTTACGCTAACATAGCAATGAGTGCCAGGAGGGCCCTGTCTTCCCTACACATGTCAGCGCAAATCTTTTGCCATTTCAATGTAAAAGCGTTTTCTGTAAATGGCAATGTGCTACCACACCATGCTTTGGAAAAACATTTGTAACAGTGTGCTCCAAAATGCACCACTGGCTACATAACACACCCTTACCACTGTCCTGCTGAACTGGCGTGGCACATTTGCTACACTTGTTTTTTGTGTGACGCTTGGATTTTTCACAATCCCTAGGACTGTGGTGATGTAACATTGATTGCTTCCCTTCCACGCAAACATTGTTCCAACACCGCTACATTAGTGGAATGCAGTGGTGTAGCATAAGTGTCTTGGACCCTAATGCAATTAAAGAAAATGGACCTCCTTTCCCCGTTTGACAGTGAAAATATCTATTGAGCCCCTCAACCAACTGGGACCCGGTGCAATTGCTGTATTATTTATAGCTAATGCCCTGCTGAGATGTCTGAAGGGCAGGATGGAGGCGATTCTGTGCATTGCATTTTACTTGAACAACTTGCATGATGCAGGTCAGGTAAAAGGTTAATTCATGTGCAAGCTTTGAAAGCAGAAGAATTATCAACATAATGCACATTTTGTTTATAAAGTATATTTTATTACAAACACAAAGCTACTGATATTTGCAGCATTCACAGATGCTGAGGTCATGATTTGTTTGGACGGTGCTGCGTTGTGTTTCTAATGCCTAATAATTAGATTTTTCCTAAATCATATGCAGATGAAATGCAATGGAAAATGGTTTGCAACAACTGACATGCACAAGTACTTTGGAGACTATTTACATGCAGAGTTTCATCACTTTGCACCATGCAAGGTGGTGCAAGAGCGACACAAGTCCAAAATGAGATTTATGAATCAACATGAGGCCACTTTGCGTGGCCCTGAGTGGTTCCATAAATCTGGAGTAAAATAATGAAGAGCAAATCGCTGTGTTTCCTTCCTCTGCCATGGGAAGGCATTCTATGGGCATTGCATTGGTGTTTTCATGCAACTCCTATAGTTTGTGCATTCTGCAGAGCACATAAAATGAGGAATATGCCTATCAGGATTGCTTCTGTGCAAGAAGGTTCTCCTTCCTGCACAAAAATAAGAATGTATGCATTGACACTAGGCTGCTAATAGGGCAGCAGAGCAGGGTTAAAAGGAGGAATGTGAAGGATTCTTTCAAATACGGCTCATTGCTGCCCTTTTCCTGTCTCACAGAGCAGCAAGGTGACTTGCTGCACTGCACTTCATGACAAGTTCATAAGTAGGCCCCCTTGAGTGCATTTTTGCACAGTAAGGGTCGGGCTTTGCTTTTGTGTTTACATACATCTGCCCCTTTGTCAACCCCACCCGCAAATATTTTAGTCGTGGTTGCTCCCATGAAAACCCAACAAACTGTTGTCAATACTCAAAGTAGTTGTATTCCGCAATTTATGAAATCCAAGCATTTTGCAGCATGGTTTTAACTATTGCAGCTTTATTTTCCTTTATTAAATCCCTGAATCATTGCTGCTGATTGTCCACCACAAACTCCCAAGACAATTCTTTTAACAACTTCTGCTGCCATTCCAGTAAGAAGAATCATCAACGATTCATTATCTACGCCCCAAAGACATTTGAAAATCACCAAGTTTCAGCTGTCTCAGAGCCGTGGATCAGTGGATGACTTGGAGCATTTGAATGCTTCAAAAACTGAAATACTCACGTGTGGCAATTTGGTAACATTACAACCCGCTTGCCGCATGGCCTAATGAACTGGAATCATTGCCTAAAGTATCGAAGGAAGTAAGAAACCTCGGAATGACCATGGACTCCAAGCTGTCGATGAATGTCCAAGTGTGTAAACCAGTAAGATCAAGCTTTGTCACTATAAAAACACTGTGACAAATTTCCCCTCATTTGGGATTTTCACACAAGATCCAAGCTACCATCTCCCTTGTTCTTTCCAAACCTGATTACGCCAATAGCCTCTACCATGGATCACCTTTAACGACCATGAAAAGACTACAACTGATTCAGAACTCGGCTTCCAGACTACTCTTGTATATCAAACTCCAAGACTACATCTCCCCTGCCTTGAAAGCCCTGCATTGGTTACCGGTTGCCAGAAGATCCACGTTCAAGCTGCTTTGTAGCACCCACAAAGCAATACATGGAATGGGACCACTCTTCATCATGAATAAAATCCCCAAACACATTCAACAAAGGAACCTCTGCTCTAAAGGAGCATCTCGCCTCAAAATCTCACCATACAAGTAAAAAACCATGGGTGGTACATCCTACTTTGTTCAAGCAGCCGAACTATGGAACTCTTTACCCCCCAACATAAGGTCCACCAACAACCACCTTATCTTCAGAAAACTACTCAAGATCTGGCTCTTCTCCACATAAGTACCATACACAAACAGAAATGTACACTCTGTATATAAGCATTTGTTTTCACTATAGATATGTGCCTAGCTTTGTGTATTACTTTGTATAAACCTGCAAAATAATGATGTTGTTGAGAGAAAAAAAAAAATAATAATAAATAAATAAAAATCATCTTTGGTCTACATGTACATACTTCCATTGTGCATTTATGTAGCATCCATGTACCTGGATCTGTGTGTCTGTTACTTTTCTCCTGAAAAGGCATATCCAATGCACTACCCTATTTCTCACCCTGTGCCTCCTATTAATATCATTAATCTACATATTTATGTATAATCTTTATGTATCTATATACTTTCAATGTACCTATGGATCTATATATTTATCACTTTCTTCTAATTTAGCATTTCCAATTCATTACCCTATTTCTCAGCCTATACTTCGCTCAATATATCTTCTAGCCCAACCTTCTGGCTCATCTCAAACTTCTTTCTACTACTCTTTCCAATGCACTACCCCAGGGGTCTCCAAACCGGTCCTGGAGGGCCGGATTCATGCCAGATTTTTAAAATAACTACATGTATCTCAATGGGGATATCCAAAAAATCTGGCATGGATCCGGCACTCCAGGACCGGTTTGGAGACCCCTGCACTACCCTATCTCTCATCCTATACATCTATCAATATATACTCTACATCCACTCCCTCATTTATCCCAAACCCCATACCACTACTATCAATATCTTTAATGTACATATACCTACCTCCTTTATGTATCTATATACTTTCAATGTACTTATGGATCTATATATTCATCACTTTCTTTTAATTTAGCATTTCCAATGCACTAACCTATTTGTCAACCTATACTTCGCTCAATATATCTCTTAGCCCAACCTTTTGACTCATCTCAAACTTCTTTCTACTACTCTTTCCAATGCACTACCATATCTCTCATCCTATACATCTATCAATATATCCTCTGCATCCGCTCTCTCATTTATCCTAAACCCCATACCACTACTATGATCGCCAAAATAACTCATTCTAGACTCTCTTCTACTCTACCCCTCCTTGCATCATCTGACACCTCTTTTTACTATACCGATCCCCTAAAACAAACATTTCTAAACTCTTCCCTCTGAGTCCTCCCCTCCAAAACTCCTTTTTACTCATCCAAAAGCCTCCTCCTACTGCTAAGACTAACATTCTCATTTCTCAAATTCCATATTCAACTATACTAATTCACCACTAATCCTTTATTGGGTTCCAGAGTAGCGTGCTACTCGCCAATAAAGAGTCCCAACACCCCATCAGGGTTACAAGTGCTATATAAACGCAAACCTTTTTCCTTTTCTACCCTCCCCAACCCTTCTCAATCCAAATACCTGACTAACATATCCACCACTAAAATTACTCTCATGTTTCACCATACTAATTCATCACTAATCCTGATGGATTCCAGAGTAGCGTCCTACTTGCGCTTCAAAACCCCATCAGGGGTAGCAAGCGCTATATAAATACAAACTTCTTTTCCTCTTCTATCCTGCCACCTACCCTTCTCTACCCAAATAACTGAATAACATATCCACTACTCAAATTACTTCACATTTTACTATACTAATTTTCAAGACTAATCCTTTATGGGTTCCAGAATGGCGTGCTACTCGCCAGAAAAGCGCTTCACCACCTATCAGGGGTAACAAGTGATATATAAATGCAAACCTTTCTTCGCCTTTTATTCCTCCGCTATTCTCTCACTCCAAATAATCTGACTAAATATCCACCCCTAAAATTACTTCATATTTCACCATATTATTTCACCACTAAGCCTTTATGGGCTTCCTGAATAAAGTGCGTCAACAAGCGCTGTATAAATACAAACCTTTTTCCTCCTCTATCCTTCTGCTATCATTCCAATTCCAAATAACTGACTAACCTATCCACCACTTAAAATGTACTTGCATGTTTCCCTATACTAATTCAACACTAATCCTCTATGGGTCCCGGACTAGCAGGCTACCCGCCGAAAAGTGCTTTGACTCCTCGTCAGGGGTAGTAAGCGCTATATAAATACAATTACAATACAATATAACCACAGGCACAACACTTGCTTAGGGAAGATTTAAGCTTACATTCTTCCTCTATTTTTCCTGAAACATTGATTTTGTTTTCCCATCCTGGATGAAGTCCAATGAACAAATGTTTAGACAGAATTTAATTTGGCAAGCACAACCACTTTGTTGGTAAAAATATTTATCTTTGGGGTGTATTTACTAGGGCATTACGCCACCGGAGCATCACTTTTTTACCAATTCACCGCGGGGGTAATTCCCCCACGGCACGGGGGAAGGGGAGGGTTGCGGCGCCCCGGTGCTCGTGATGAGCCCAGCTCGTCATGATAATAGAGCAAAACGATTGCCAATGCTGGTACTGGCTGCTTAGTTTGTTAAATGGAATTCATGAAATTAAACATGAAATTCAGCTTTAAAGATTGCTGTTTATTCAAACGTGAACTTTTTAGTTCTCATTTATTTTATCAATCAATAACGTTATTTATTGTGCATTTCAATGCAAAACGGTCATAGACATTACAATTGACAAAATATTTGCACACCCTGTAAACGAAAAAGTTTTTAAACCAAATTATTTGGCAACACAAATTCTGTACATTTGGCCAATTTCACATTCATATCACATTCATACAAACAATCATCCTACAATACTAAACAGAAAGGTTCCTTGCCACATTTAAATATATGTTTTTAACATTTGAAGCAACAAAAATACTTTAAGCGTTCACTCAATGAAGAGGAAATTATTTTCCTATATCTTTTGTTGACTTCTTAGATGACAAGGGACCAGGCCGGTCGACGCGTTTTGAACCACTACTGTTTTACGGGTTCTCCTCAGGACCAAAAACTTTCTAAAACAAAACAACAAAACAACATGTTTTAGACTATCTCAACTCCAACAAGACCTTTGGCCTAAGGTCTAGCATCACACCCCTCACGATGCTTCCCTACCTTCAGTTAACCACCATTTATTTGGGATCCTTGTATACCATTATCCATACATCACGTAAGCCAACTCACTGCAGAAGGAAAATAAGTGATAAACAGATATAGAAAACCAAATACACTGCGCTATTCTAAAGTGTTTCTCGAAGCGCTCGGGATGCTTACCATGTAATCTATGATTGTTCCTGTCGGTTGTGCCCCTCACTGTATGTATTTAATATGCTGTCTCCAGTCTGTCGGCTGTGTAGACTCGAAGACGTCCTCGACTCCTATAAGTGGAAAGTATGTCACGTTTACTCTCTCAATCGTCCAGTGTTTGGCGAATTCAACTAATCCCATCGGGGTGCTTACCACTTGCTTTGGAGTCCTGAAGTGCAGACTCGAACACAGCGTCCGCTGCTTCACTCGCGGGCCTTCTATTTCCCTGCAAAACAGTTCAAAGCGTGCCCGGTATTAATTTTCTTTCCTGTTCGCATTCTTCTCGCTCATTCTAACACCTTGCGGTCTTAGTCTTACCAAGTGGACAATAATTATTTCTTCTATGTCACGGCGATTAGATTCCTGTTGTTCGAATATCGGCGTTCGAATGTCAGTGTTGCGTCGGACGGGGCTATTGCTTCCTGTTTGATCCCGTGCTTCTCGTACGGGATTGTGGATGCTGTAGTTTTTGACACAAGGGAGTACACGAGTGTGCGAGGTCTCTCGCTATTTGGAGGGGCTTGGCAAGAAAAAATTGCTTGAATTTGCAAACGGTGCGAAGAATGCAAAGGTGAAAACAGGAGCCACAACCAGACACCCAAACAGGGCATTAGCCACAGATGCAGGGTGGAGGCTTGACACACAGTTAAACAATTACAAAGGTCTAAATATTTCTGAGAATTCATTTAGGCCATTGATGGCAGTGTTAAATTTCATAATAAGGAGGGCTTCTCTTTGGCTCAGTCATGCCTCCAGATCACCCCCGCGAGGGTCTTTGTCGATTTTTGACAAGACAGTCCATCTCAGCTCATCTTCCTTATGGTTTTTGGTGATCCAATGATTTACAAGTGGCGCATTCTCAACTCGTCTACGTACACGTGATTTATGTTGTGTAATGCGTTGTCTAATCTCCTGGGTCGTTTTCCGATGTATAGGCTCGGGCAAGGGCATAGGACTCCGTAGATAACATTTCTGGTTTTACAATTGGTAAATACCTCATGTTTCCAGTGTATCTCATTAAATGAGAAAATAGAGTTCTCCATGGTTTGGTCACAGCACGTGCACGTTCCGCATTTATGATGTCCAATCACTGGGGATAGGCCCAACATGCTCCTCAATGATGGAGTTTGTTCCAACGGAAGTGATGCCCGAATGATATGATTGGCGACACTTTTTTCTTTCCGATACGCAAACAATGGCGGTGTCTGAAAATCCTCATGTAAATCCTTAATCAAATGCCAGTTGATTATGATTAGTTTCCTCAGTTGATGTGCGTTGGGATAAAAAGTGGAGCTGTGCTCATGTCGAGCTGGGCTCGTCACAACTCCGCCCACTGATTGATTCTCCAGCACAGGCGGGGAATCAATTGCAGGTGTGAGTGCCGCAGCTGTTATGACGAGCCCAGCTCGTCATGAGCACAGCTCCACTGTGCCTCATGACGAGCTGGGCTTGTCATAAGCATGGAATGGGTTATTAGTTCTGGTGAAACACCACCCTGCTCCACAGTTACAAAATAGCTTTAAACCACTTTGCGTGGCTTAACGCCGCTTTTTAAATATCATCAGGTATTTAAGTGAAAGGGGCATGCAATGGGTGTTGCTGTAGGCATTCCACAGCAACACCCATTGCGTTTTGATGCTGCCCCAGATTTACAAGGATCTGTAAATCTGAGGCAGTGCCAAAACCTAATGTCACCAAATAGCAGGCATAAGATTGGTGCAACAAGGAGAAATACTTTTATTTCTCCTTATTTTTCCTCTTTTTATATGTGCAGAATTCTACAGCACACATAGAAAGAGCAAATCACTTTCAAAGAATTTTTATGTGCAGGAAGGTGTCCTTTCCTGCACATAAACAATCATCCCTGCAACACAGGCACCCTTGCAGCATGGCACAAGGATTCCTGTGTCGATGCTAGGCAGCATTTATTAGCACCAGCACATGGAAAAGCAAAGGGGTTCTCGTAAATATGACACATCCCCACGTTTTTTAAATGACACAGTGCTGCACTGGTGAATTGCATTCAGCGGTGTGCCATTTCCTTATAAATATACCCATTGGTGGCTGGTGCATGTAAGTGTGGTGGGCTAGGCAAAGGTCGGTCAGGGTGTGAGGGGGTGAGTCAACAGACGATGAAATATGGAAATTGAAATAAATAAATAAATCCTATTCCATTGTCTGTCGACTTACCCACTGCCTCATCCCAACACGCTTACCTGCACCGGCCGCTACTAATATACCCCTTTGTTTGTTTTACTTTGAGGAAACTGCATGCAAAATGACTATCCTGATAATGTCCTTCTAACAAAAGTTGAACTTTTTTGTCATCAGCGTGAACATGGTGCAAAGTAATTAAAAAAATGTTCCACAAATTAAAATCTCTAATGAACAATTTAGATCCAAGGACTGCACAACTTTCTCGAAGTCTGCGTTGAGTGACACGGATGCGCACCTACTAATCAAAATGGTGCACTGTCTGGCAAACTAATGTATGTAGTGGGAACTGGGTACCTTGGGATTGATGTTATTCTTAAACAAAATGGTTTTGTGCAGTTCTCAAAGGAGGGATCGATGTACGGGGATGGCATTTAGCTACTCCTTTTATAAAGGCAGAAAGATCTATCAGAAAGATGTTTTTTATCAAATTAATTTTGGCTCCCAGACAGCAATTTCACAATTAAAGAACCTTACTAAAAAGGGCCCACATACTGACAGACCAGTTGGTCCATAAAATGTATTTTTGATACTAATCACAATACAAACAGCATTAATGGAAATTCCCGGGGTACTGAACAGGATGTGTTCCAACCTTTAAATCCAGGTTCAAAGAAGAGCTAAATAATGGTGAACCAAGTACACTTCAGGTAAAGGTGGTTCAGAGGAAGAAAATTCGAAGAGGGAAGAAGAAAAAACCTCTCTGCAGACTCTCTAGAAAGGGCCAATAGAGGTTACGCTTCAGAGAAGGCCTGTATGCCTCACAAATCATAGTGAGTACAACGCAAATCCTTTAATCATCTCAACAAGTTATGGTCTCTGACTGTGGACCAGCTAATGCATTGGCTGGGGGTCTGTAGCAGTAATAGTAGCAGAGCACGTGGGTCATCTCCCTTGCATTCATCTTCGCTGAATCAAATGGCTGCCCAATTCTTGGACTCGGGCACAAAGGGCAGCCCTTTTTAGTAAGAAGGGTCAAACTCTCTGGATCACTGACATATTATCGAGGGACATAATATCGACTACCAAAAATATTGGCGACAAAATATCGACAGACAGAATATCGATTTTGTATCTACAAACAGGTAAGTACAAAAATATCGAGTAAAAAATATCGTTTACAAAAATATAGTTTGTAAAAATATCGAATTTATTAAAAACAATATTAAATTGCATTAATATTAAAAATTATTTACTTAAATATACTTAAAAATACTTAAAGTACCTTATAATAATTAAATAATTAATTAAAGATTTAAAAAAAAAAATTACAATCATATTTGTTAAAACATATATATATAGTAACATAATATAATTAAAAAATATCCAATATTATTACCGTAGGATAGCAGAAGTGTAAAATTACTATTTCCACTCCAGAGAGTACAACAGTAGATAAGCTGTTGGATAGCGTAGAGGTAAAAATTACTATTCCCACTCCAGAGAGTGCAACAGTAGGGAAAACGTTGGATAGCGTAGGGGTACACATTATTATTCCCACTCCAGAGAGTGCAACAGTAGGGAAAGCGTTGGATAGCGTGGGGGTAAAAATTACTATTCCCACTCCAGATAGTGCAACAGTAGGGAAAGGGTTGGATAGTGTAGGGGTAAAAATTACTATTCCCACTCCAGAGAGTGCAACAGTAGGGAAAGCATTGGATAGCGTAGAGGTAAAAATTACTATTCCCACTCCAGAGAGTGCAACAGTAGGGAAAGCGTTGGATAGCGTGGGGGTAAAAATTACTATTCCCACTCCAGAGAGTGCAACAGTAGGGAAAGCGTTGGATAGCGTAGGGGTAACAATTACTATTCCCACTCCAGAAAGTGCTACAGTAGGGAAAGTGTTGGATAGCGTAGGGGTAACAATTACTATTCCCAGTCCAGAGAGTGCAACAGTGGGGAAAGCGTTGGATAGCATAGGGGTAAAAATTACTATTCCCACTCCAGAGAGTGCTACAGTAGGGAAAGCGTTGGATAGCGTATGGGTGAAAATTACTATTCCCACTCCAGAGAGTGCAACAGTAGGGAAAGCGTTGGATAGCGTAGGGGTAACAATTACTATTCCCACTCCAGAAAGTGCTACAGTAGGGAAAGCGTTGGATAGCGTAGCGGTTAAAATTACTATTCCCACTCCAGAGAGTGCAACAGTAGGGAAAACGTTGGATAGCACAGGGGTAAAGAAAAATATTTTCACTCCAAAGAGTGCAACAGTAGGGAAAGCGTTGGATAGCGTAGCGGTAAAAAATACTATTCCCACTCCAAAGAGTTCAACAGTAGAGAAAGCGTTGGATAGCGTTGGGGTAAAAATTATTATTCCCACTCCAAAGAGTGCGACAGTAGGAAAAGTAGATACTTCATATATTATTTAAAAATATATACATATAAATATTGATAAAAAAATAATTAGTAGTAATTACCAATTTAATATAATATAACAATAAATTAATTAAAAATACTAATTTAATGTAATCATTACAATTAGTTATCTAGCAATACTAATTAATTAAACATTATCAATTAATTAATTAGTAATTAAAAACTTACTTAACAATTAAAATCTAATAAATACCCAAAATAAATTAACATATGTTATTAGTTATAATTAAATTACTTCCCACCCTATTCCCCTATAAACCCACAACCCGCTACAGTAATTAAATTAGTTAAATTAACATAATTATCAATTAATCAAATAAATAACCATAATTAGCAATGTAATTAATTACAAAATAAAAATTAATTAACAATTAATTATAAATAAATACCGATGAATACATTTACATATTTAATTAATTATAATTACATTACTTTCCACCCTATTCCCCTATGAACCCACAACCCGCTACAGAATTAAATTACGCAAAATTTAAATAACATTAAATTCATTAATTGAATTACATTATAACATAAACACTTTTAACACATAAAATACACTATAAAAAATTCGATATTATTACATTTTCGATATTTTTATTAACCTATATTATGTACTTCGATATTTTAACTATATATATTTTAAAATTCGATATTACATTACTTACCTTCAAAACGATATTTTTGATGTCTATATTCTGTCCATTCGATATTCTGTCCAGCCTATATTTTGTAGTCGATATTATGTCCATTCCATATTTTTTAGTCGATATTTTGACTGTACACCAAACTCTCTATGGTGTAATGTGGGCACTTACATGGTGGATTGTATTCCCCGTTTTGATGTAGATTTAATTTTAAATAGGTCTTCGCTGCTTAAATGTTTTTCGAAGTTTGAGAGTCTGAATTTAAACGAAGGCAGTGACCCTAGTGCCCCTAAGGTCTGGTTTTAAATCAAGGACAAACTTGTATTCTAAACTTATGGCGAATTTGATAATAAAAATGTCTGAAGGTTTGCAATACAGGGGGATTGGTGTCATCTCAATTTTAAAAGTGGATGAGTTGCATGTTGTGAGTAATGGGCTACCACCACCGTTTGCTTCGTCTTTTAGTGGGGGGTCTCTGACTGGTTACAGGGGGATAAAAATACACCTAGGCAAGCATGGTAGACAGATATTCATCAGGGAATCTCCTGTCACCTGGTTATCTAGAGCATCATCCAGTGTCTCCTAGAGTAGCCACCTGCAGTGACCTTTAAATTAGCAATGAGCTAAAAATTCTCTCCTGGAATGCAGCAGGAATATAAAATACCTGTGAGAAGCTGCATTATTTGAGCTCACTAGGGGCAGATGAGGTTTGTCTCCAGGAGAAATGGTGCGTAGGGGAACTGACATGTGATGATTACATCATTCTGATTGCAAAGCAACACCATCAACGAGGGGGCCCGTGAACTGGGGTGGCATGTCTGCTGTCTAATTCAGTGGAGGTACAAATGTTATAAAGACCGAAGTCATTTATTTATGGCAGTAACCCTAGTTTAATTCTGGAATATTAGACAGGACTTCCCTCCTACTGCTATTAAATGCCTATATCCCCCAGAAGCCTCTTATGATGCTCTTTTATGTAAGATATTCTGTTATATTTCGGAAACATCTGATAAGGGTCTTTCCCCACATATAAGTTTGGTAGAGGACCTAAATTGCTAAATATCTAATTATCTGTATAAATTATGGGAGGTAGAAAAAGAGGAGTAAGTAAGGGCATTAGAAAGAAGGTGGCATCGAAACTATGAGAGTAAGGATCTCAGCATTTATAAATCTTCACAGAGACCATATCATGCCCTGTTTAAGCCTGCCAAAATAAACTTTTACAGGGAAGCCATGAAAAACAATGATAATAAACAGAAATAGATCTTTAAGATAGTAAACACCTTCAGGAACCCTAAAATTCTGCTGCAAGAAATCTCCCTCTCTCAAAGTCTTTGTAACACCATAGCTGACTTCTTTGAAGAAAAAGTGCAGACCCTGATTAAAGACTTTCCTCACCCGACTCCACTGATCCTAGATGAGGGGATCCCTTCAGGCACCGACACTGCCAGCATGAACACTTTCCTGCCCATCAACCTGGAGGAAACTTGCAAGGCTATATGGTCTATTAATTCGGGTTCTCCTTTTGATCCCTGCCCCCCCCATAGTACTTCAGGTCCTTGTAGACATTGTTAATCCCATGAATAATAATATAATACATTCCTCACTCGGTCTGGCAATGATTCCTACAGAATGGAAACTTGCCGCGGTAAAGCCTCTCCAGAAGAAGCAATTGGCTGATCCCACAACCCTTTCAAACCTACGGCCAATTTAGCTGCTGCCTGTCTTGTGCAAGCTAAGCGAAAAATTTGTGAATAGGCAACTTACGACCTTTCTGGAGGAAAACAATGTTTGGCACTCCAACCAATCGGGTTTCAGAGCCCAACACTCCACATAGTCAGCTCTCCTTTTTACTGCGGAAACCCTACGTACTGCTATGGATCAAGGCAAGAAGGCTGTTCTGGTACTATTAGACCTGTCTGCGGCCTTTGATACGGTCTCACATGCCGTTCTCATAGACCTTCTAGCTACATCTGGCATAGCAGAAAACGTATTGTACTGGATAAAGAACTTTCTGAAGAACAGACGGCAAGTGATTACGTTAGGGCAGTTCAGCTCAGAGGAAAAACAGCTTACGTCAGGTGTCCCTCAGGGATCCAGCCTGAGCCAGACGCTCTTTAATGTATATATGGCCCCCCTGATTGAACTAATATCGTCCTTTAAGATTAACACCATCTCTTATGTGGACGATACCCAGCTCATCCTGGTGCTGAACAATGACAAGACAGAGGCAGAGCAAATTCTTAAAAACTGCCTCTCAGCCACCTTTGAATGGATGAGTAAAAACCACCTGAGGTGTAACTTGGGAAAAACAGAAATTCTGCCTTTTGGGCAACAAAATCAGTTCAGCCCAAAGCAGTGGTGGCCTAAAGATGCCACTGCCCCCCCCCCCCCCTAACGCAATCAATACAGTTAGTAACTTAGGAATCAAGTTAGATGCTACTCTGTCGTTCAAGCAACAGGCCCTGGCCGTGGCTGGCACCTGTTTCAACATCATAAAAGGTCTGAGGAAATTCTTTGACCTATTACTACTCTCAGCCAGACAAATGGTGGCGGTTGACCTCATAACATCTCGGCTGGACTACTGCAATAGTTTATATGCAGGAACAAACAAAGCAGTTATGCATAAGCTGCAGATTATCCAGCATGCAGCTGCCCGACTGGTGCTGAGATGACCCAGGAAGTCATCAGCCTCAGCTGTGCTGGACGCCCTCTATTGGTTACCCATTCACAAGCGTGTGTTGTTTAAGATCCTAGTTATCACCTTTGAATGTCTGACTAAATATCGAAATCAAAAATATCGACATACAAAAATATCGGGACAAAAATATCGAAGTCAAAAATATCGGAATCCTATCCCTAACAAGGTAAGTACAAAAATATCGAAAAAATAATATCGTAGTACAAAAATATCGAAATTAAAAATATCGTTTTTTTAAATGTATTAATAATAATGTTAAAATAATTATAAAATACATATAATGTTACACATATTAAATACAAATATTAAAACATAATTTAAAAATTAAAACTAATACATATACATTTAAAATAAATTAAAAACTTAATAATTTAATGTAATTTTATATTTTGTAATTTCATTTAATTGATTTAATTTAAATTTATTTAATTTTTACCCTGTACGACTGTACCCCAAAAACCCAAAACTGACCCAGAACCCTAAAAATACCCCTTTACCCATGAACTGAAAACTGACCCTGAACCCTAAAAATACCCCTTTACCCAAAAACTGAAAACTGACCCTGAACCCTAAAAATACCCCTTTTCCCAAAAACTGAAAACTGACCCTGAACCCTAAAAATACCCCTTTACCCAAAAACTGAAAACTGACCCTGAACCCTAAAAATACCCCTTTACCCATGAACTGAAAACTGACCCTGAACCCTAAAAATACCCCTTTACCCATGAACTGAAAACTGACCCTGAACCCTAAAAATACCCCTGTACCCATGAACTGAAAACTGACCCTGAACCCTAAAAATACCCCTTTACCCATGAACTGAAAACTGACCCTGAACCCTAAAAATACCCCTGTACCCATGAACTGAAAACTGACCCTGAACCCTAAAAATACCCCTGTACCCAAAATTAATTAATATTATTTAATTACCAATTAATTATTAATTAACAATAACAATAAAGTA
This sequence comes from Lissotriton vulgaris, assembly GCF_964263255.1. Taxonomy (NCBI): domain Eukaryota; kingdom Metazoa; phylum Chordata; class Amphibia; order Caudata; family Salamandridae; genus Lissotriton; species Lissotriton vulgaris. The sequence continues at coordinate 179,063 of NW_028251417.1, forward strand.
AATATATTAGCACATTTGCTGTAATTAATTTAATTTAAAAATTAATATTATTTTGCACAATTAATTAATTAAGAATAACAATAAATTATATATAAAAATTACTATAATTAATTTAATTAAATAATTAATAATAATTAATTACCAACTAATTAATCATTATAAATATGAAAAAAATTATAATAATTAATTAAGTAATTAATAGAAATTAATTACCAATTAATTATTAATTAAAATATGTACAAACATATATCAATTAATTAATTATTATTAAATTACTTCCCACCCTATTCCCCTATAAACCCATAACCTGCTACAGAACATATTTATCAATTAATAAATTAATTAAAAATAATTAAAAATTTAATTCTCAATTAATTAATTAATAATTCCTAATAATTAATAATTAATTTAACATAATTAAATTACTTCCCACCCTATTCTCCTATAAACCCACAACCCGCTACAGTAGTAAAAGACAATATTTAATAAAATAACATTAAAAATAAATAATAAAACATAATAAATACAATATAATATACACTAAATTTATTTAAAAATTGATATTAGTAACATCAAAGTTATTAATTTCGATATTATTAACATCGATATTTACAACTTCGATATTACTGATATCATACCAATATCGATATTTAGACTGTCGATATTACTTACCTTCGATATTTTTGTATATCGATATTTAAACTTCGATATTTTTGCATATCGATATTTAAAAATCGATATTTTGTCTGTGTACCATCACCTTTAGGGCCTTTAACTCACGAGGACCCAAATATCTTCAAAAGAGCTTAATGCGATATCTTCCATCACGCAACCTGAGATCCTCCAACGCAAACCTGCTGACCATTCCCACCTTCAAACTGATCACAAAGGGAGGGAAATCTCTGGCAGTCATAGGATCTAAGGTTTGGAATCAACTCCCCCCCCCCCTCTGCGTCAAACCACCTCCGAATTAGTCTTTAGGAAATTACTAAAGACTTATATCTATAGCCTTCCTGACATACGGTGTAAATCCTTAATTTGAATGTCTGGCCCCACTGACATGAGCAGTTGACCAGCTTTTCCAACACTCTGGTATTTTCTCTGCGCCAAGATGCTCCTTGGAGTTACAGATGCTCTATACAAAAACACCTTTACATTACATTACATTACATTACATAGGAAGCTTTGCGGATCCCTCCAGCTTTTTCTCCTCCAAAAATAAGACCTGATAAGAGAGGGGAAGTATTATCCGCTCAGTTCAAAAACGTGGATTGCGCTATAGAAAATGGAAGGCTGCCCTCGGACTCCCACCAGGGTAAACTGATATAACTCCAGGGGGAGCGTCAATTTTAGATTATGTGGTGATAGGATGCACCTTTTTCTGCTTGCTGGATGCCCTAAAGGTCACTGACCGCCTACTTAGTGATCATAACACTTAAATCATTCCTTGGAATTTTATAGCAACTCATATTAACTCATTGAAGTTTGATTGAGACTCTGCCAGGTTTGACAATATAGCAGGGAAAACACACTGGGACCATAAGGAGATTATGGGCCACAGAGGTTCTTTAGAGGCCACCCTTGATAAACTTGATGGCAGTACAGGAAACAAAATTTTAAGTTTAAAGTTTTTTTAATGAAGCAATTAGTAAAAGCTGTTATTTGAAAGAACTCAGCGGGGAGGTTGAAAGGTATTCCCTGCCTTCTTATGTTAAACAGGGAAATAAATGCCCTAGTTAGGGAGCAATATCTGAACTATGTCCCTGAAAGGTATAATAGGCTGCTCTGCTGCTGTTAAAAAGGAGGAGGAGTCAACCTAAGGCCTGCCTGAAGACAGAGGAGTGGAATAGGCTCTGGATTAAGCTAAGAGAAGCAGCAGTAAAAGGCCAGACCAGGACCTTTTGGGCGCTAGTCACTGAGGGTTGTAGAGCAAGGGCAAGGTCTTTTCCCTTAGCTATAGAAGAATCTAGATGGGTTAATTGTATTCTGGGCCTATAAGCAGCAAAATAGATGTAAATAGATCCACAGTAAAAGTGGATTATCATTTGTAGGGCGCTCCTTCTGAAAAAGAGATAGAGCTTGCAACCTGTGAAATGTGCACTTCGGCCGCGATGGGCACTGTCAGAATCTCAATTTACGTATTAAAACAAATGGTACCCCTTTGTAGTAAAATCCCTTCCCTGGTTTTTAAAAGCTGCTATGAAACAACAAAAAAAACATGCACAAGTATTGTTATAGTTCTAGGGCCTTATTTATGAAAACTGTTGCATCGCTGCATGAAAACAGCGATGCAACTGTTTTCACTACGCCCTCCTTGTGACATGATTAAAGCTTCATATTTACTGTATGACTCATCATGTCGCAAATAATGCAGGTACGTCAGTATTACTGACGTATCTGTAGGCTCAAAACTGACACATTGCTGGTGTTGTGGCAGAAGCGTGATGCAACTCCAGCAATGCAGGGGGGAGGGCTATGATTATAGCCCTGCATCAGTCTTACACCTGCTGTGATGTAGGCGTAAGATATTGACGCAATGGCACCCTAGAAGTAGCGCACTGAAATCTCATAGATTTCAATGCGCCACTTCTATGAGTATTTTTGTGGGGGTACGCCACCCTGCATACATTATACCTGGCGCAGGTATAATGTTGTGCAGGGGTTTAAAAAGTGACGCATCTGCCTAGATGTGCCACTTTGTAAATTGGGTGCAACATGGTGCATTATTTACTCTGCCAGTGCATCACAAAAAGTGACACTAGGTGGCGCAAAAGTGTGACAAGTCTTCATAAATAGGGCTGCCACTTTTTAAGAAATGGGATCGTAACCTGTCAGAACATAATTGTTAGATTGCCCTTCTTGATATCTGGGGTCAAATCTCTGCTAAATTAACTCAGATCAACAAATGGGTGGAAGAATATAAAATCATCTCCATGGAGCAAACAAGGTTTAGAGGTAAACATGGAATGATTGACAATATAACTGCCCTCAGGAGATAAATGAAAAATATGTTTTAACAAGGGGGGTATATGCAGCTTTCATAGACTTATCCACAGCTTTTGACAAAGTAGATTGTCCATTGGTGTGGAGGGATCTTTTAAGTTTGGGTATGCAGGATACTCTTTTGAAATTAGGTCATTCCCTCCACTTCGATACCTGGTGTAGAGTTCCCCTGGGAGGCAATAGGGGTCTCTCTTCAGCCATCCCTATTTTAAATGTTTTAAAACAGGGGTTCCTGCTTTCCCCTCTAAACATTTCCTTATATATCTCTGACCTTCCTGGTCATTTAGCCCGGAGTGAGGGTATTGCTCTGGTAATTGTGGGCTACATAATAATTTTAGATCTTACTCCAAAAGGGCTAAATAGTCTTCTGTAGGGACTGCAACAATTCACTGATGCCCACTATTTAAAGAGTAATACATCTAAAAGCAAAGTCATGTGTTTTCATGGGAGAAAAAAGAAGAAACATGGAAATTTTACATGGTCCCTTAAAGATCAATAGTCAGAAATTGTGAAATCGTACACTTTCCTGGGGAAGATAATGTGTGTGAAATTAGGTGAAAAAGCCCATGTGGAAAATAAACGAATAAAGCAAATTCTCAGGCTAAATGCTTGGCCGCCTTTTATAGGGCTACATGGATAAGGCACTTTGCCCTTTTATTGGAGGTTTTCTGAGCCAAAATCCCTGCCTTTTTGTTGTATGGAACAGAAGTGAGTGATGTTTCTAAATGGGGTTTTCAAAATAAAATTGAAGGCGACTAGTTTCAACCAACTCAGCTGTCCCTGTGTTGACTTTAAGGCTTGAATTTGGCCTGAGAAGTGCCTCATCCAGGGTCCTGCTGGGGTTGTACGCTGGGCTGTGTGCCTAGCAAAGAGTGACCATGGATCATTAAGGTCTTGTATAAAGAAAGACATTTTGGACAGCCTAAAAGAGAACTCACTCATTTATAGTTTAAAACAAGCCCAATGGTCCTAGAGTTTTTGCCTGGCCAGGGAGGATTGTATCAGAAAAAGGGCTTACCATCCAGCTATAGACAACTGTTTGATAAATAAAGTGCAGCTTTATTTTCTTTGCAATTTGCCTCATGGACTGAGATGTTTTTGGATACTCTTGAGGCAGGGTATGCTCCCATTAAATCCTCTTCTGGCCACATGGTATGGCTTTTTGGTGGTGCAAAATCTGTGCCCCAAGGTCTTGACCCTGTCCTGTTTGTTTGCCCTGATCTTTTACAACATCCTTGGAATTGGCTGAGGCATACATGTTTGGAGCTGTCCATTCTCTCAGCCTCAACGTCTTACAGTCGCATTATGTACCCCCAAATGGATGTTTTGCTAGAGAATTATTAAAGTGTTTTTTAAAGTGGTAATAATGGTTTTCCAGTTGGAATTACATTGAGGTTCTCCATGATTTCTGAGCTGGAATTGTGCTTTTCTTCTTCGCCTCCTCTGTTTTAAAATCAAAAAAACATAAAGAGACGGCCACACCCTGAGAGATGCGATCCCTGGGGCCATAATGGCCATTGAAGGGGTCCGCTTAGTCCGTCTCCCTATAATTAAAAAACAAATACACAAACAAAAAAGGCCAGGCCCGGAGGCATGGGGTCCCGGAGCTGAAATCAGCCTGGGGAGGGGGGGCTGCTGTCCCATCCCCCATTCAAAATAGGCTGGCCCCGGGGAAAGGGCCCCCCAGGGAAGGGGGACCACACAGCCCCCCTCCTGTTATAAACAAAAATAAATAAACTGACTGCAAAGTTGCAGGAGTCGCCACCCCTTTTTGCACCATTCTGCCTCCTGGCTACCACCATTTGGTTGGGAGATGAAGTACTTTTGCACACCAAGGGTCTCTGAGGGGCCAAGTAACCCCCCTGTTACCTCAAGCAAGTCCCACACAGCAGTATTTCCGAGAGGCCAGTGGCGGACATGCCCCCTTTCTCCACTACTCTGCAAAGGCACCTCCTGCATCACTGCTGGTTGGAGGAATAAGTCCTCTTGGCTTCAAAGGGCCCTTTGGGGCTAGCAGACCTCCTGTTACCTCCAGTAAGTCACACACAGCAAGATTGCTGAGAGGACTTCAGAGGCTACGCCCCCTTTCTCCGCTACTCTGCAAATGACCTCCTGGCGCACTGCTGATAGGTGGACAAAGTTCCCTTGGCTCAAAGGGTCCTTGGGGAACAACTAGCCCTCCTGTTGCCTGCAGTTTGTCCCAGGGTGTGCAATTTCAGAGAGAACTTCTGAGGCCACGCCCCCTTTCTCCACCACTCTGGAGACACGCTTCCTGGTGCACTTCAGGTTGGGGAGTGAGTCCTCTTGGGTCTAGGGTGTGCTTGGGAGCCAACAAGCCGATCCTGACACCGGCAGTAAGTCCCATACGGCGAATTGCCAAGAGGCCTCAGGAACCCATGCCCATTTCTCCACCACTCTGCAAACGTGCCTCCTGGTGCACAGCCGGTTGGGGAATGAAGTCCTCATGGATGCTGAGGGTTCTAGGAGACTCAGAAACTGTTATCTCCAGTAAGTTCAACACAGCATGATTCCTGAGAGCTGGTTGGAGGCCCCACCCTCTTTCTCTAACATTCTCCAAATGCGACTAATAGTTAAAAAAAACTTAGACATGTACTTAAGAAAACAAAGTTTACATGGAAGTTATAGTTAGGAAATAGAATTTAAAAAACTTCGAAATTCACGTAAAAAAACACAGGTTACAGGGATGTTATAGTTAGGCTCAGATTCCACTCGTACAAAACAAGTGACATTACCTGCGCTATAACTATAAAGTACTCCTCCGCAATGCACTGCTTATGACCTCACATATTACAATACTCATGACATGGTCAGTGGCATCACTGATGACATCTCAAATGACATCACTTTGACATCACTGATGACATCATCCACAGAACAACTCACACATCTGCTCATACCCCATATAACCTCTTGCACATCCACTCACACGCCTGCACACCTGTTCACAAACCCCTTCACAAACCCATACCAGTAATAGCACACCAAATCCCCGTCCATAGAGGCACTCACAAACCTACTCATTCACTCTTAAAAGCAAATCACACAAGCTTTCACTCACCCATACAGCCACTTATACAACCACCCATACAGCCAGTTAGATAGCCAGACATTCACCCATATAGCTACTCACACACATACGTATTTACCTATACAGTCACTGACACACCTACTCACTCACCCATACAAACTCTCAAAACAGTCACTCACTTACTCATACAAGCACTCACTCACTCACTCTCACACCAACACAACAACTTGCAAACCCATTCACACATCCATACAAGCACTCATACCTCCACTCACTCACCCATACAGACATTCACACAGACACTCACTCTCTAATACAGCCACTCACACACCAACTCACCTAACCAAACACCCACTCAAAAAGCCACTCCCTCGCCCATACAGCCACTTACACACCCAGTCACTCACTCACATAGTCAGTCAGACACCCACTCGCTCATCCATACAGTCACTACACCACTCACTCACCCAAACAACCATTGATATAACCACTCACTCATCTACAGATCTACTCCGAAATGTACTCACTTACCCAAGCAGTTAATCATGCATGCATTCACACACCCATACAGCCACTCACGCATCGACTCACATACAGATACAGACAGTCACACACCCACTCATATCTCACACGTTAGAGATAGTATCATGCATTAATAATACAACTAGTATAGTAATCTAACTTTTTTAGTAGGTTAGTATACATCTTTAATACCGATGAACACTTAAAAACATTTACTCTAATTGGATGATGTCATCAGTGATGTCATTTTAGATGCCATTAGCGATGTCACTGACCATGTTATGAGTGATGTAATATTTGAGGTTATAAGCAGTGCATTATGGGTCAGTAAGTTACAGTTAGCTCAGCTAACTATAACTGCTGAATTTCACTGGTTTTGTACGAGTGAAATGTGAGCCTAACTATAACATCCCTGTAACCTTTAGGATTTTTCTGTGGATTTTCAAGGTTCTATTGCACCCTTGTAACCTTTGTTTTTTTAAATGAATATATATATATATATATATATATATATATATATATATATATATATATATATATATATATATATATGTATATATATATATATATATATATATATATATATATATATATATATATATATATATATATATATATATATATATATATATATATATATATATATATATATATATACATTCACTGAAAAAACCATACGTTTCACACCAGTTATAGTTAGCTGGAAATTTTACTGACATAAAACCATTGAAATTCCACATTATAGTTAGTTGGACTCACTATAACTTGCGCGTGTAATGCACTGCTGATGACGTCACATATTACATCACTCATTACATGATCAGTGACATCACTCATGACATCACTGATGACACCATCCTTATGACAGAGTGACAGACCTCCTTTCACTGTAAAGTACCCCTTGAAACATATATTCAAAAATAGAAACTAACATTTCAATGGTTTTATGTCAGTAACATTTCCAGCTAACTATAACTGGTGTGAAACCTATGGTTTTTTCAGTGAATTTAATAGGTTTTTTAAATGCTAATTCCTAACTATAAATGGTGTGAAACCTATGGTTTTTTCAGTGAATTTCATAGGTTTTTTAAATCCTAATTCCTAACTATAACTGGTGTGAAACCTTAGGTTTTTTCAGTGAATTTTCAAGGTTTTGTAAATGCAAATTCCTAACTATATATGGTCTCTAACCTATGGTTTTTTAGTGAGTTTCAATGGTTTTTTAATAGCAAATATCTATAGCTGTAAACTATATTCTTCTATATAATGAATACTATATTTTCTATGCATATTTCAATGGTTTTGTGTGAGTAAAATATCAACTTTAAAGGTTTTTTAAATGCTAATTCCTATCTATATATGGTCTAAAACCTATCGTTTTTTCATTGAATATATATATATATATAGATAGAAATCCGCATTGAAGAATAAGTGGATGTATAAGTGTCTGGATGGAGGATTTAGTAGCAGTGTGATTGACTGTTTACTTGACTAATTTGTAGTGTGTCACTAAATATATTGGATAGTAACCAAACTGTGTGAATACTATTTTTTCTATGTATTTAATATTTTTTTGGATGTATGAAAGTTTTTTTTTTTTGTTGACATTTTTGCTTTGGTACACTTCCGGTGCGTGCCCCGGGGAGCGCCCCGTTAGCGTAACTTTTGATCGCGCCCCGGTTCGCGCCCCGGGAAACGTTCCGTTAGCGCAACTGACGCGATCGAAAACAACATCGTGACGTGTCGCGTAAGTGTGACCTGTCGCGTAGCCACGTGATGCGTCTTATGACGCGCTGCGTTAGCGCACCCGGAAGCGCTCTGGAGCGCTACAGAGCGCGACGCGCAGCGCCCCTGAAGCGCTCCGGGGCGCGGTGCGGGGCACGTAACGTAAGCGTAACAGGTCATGTGACCTGAAAATAACACTTTTCATTGGTTCAGAACATTTTTTTTTTCAAAATGATGAAAGCCCCCACCTTTTTACCTCATTCTTACTTTCTACTTCCAGAGAGCAAGACCTGTTTTTGACAATGGCTTCTGTAATAGCTGCAGCTGGTGCTTCTCAGCAACCACCACCACCACCACCACCAAAAGGACCACCTCCAACACTGGACTTTGGTAGAGAGGAAGATAATGAGGACGAAGAGGAGGAGGAGGAAGAGCAAGTAAGGCAGCAGTTCCTGCCAGAAACACCAAGGCAGAGCGATATTAAAGAGCACTACATATGGCAATTTTTTAAAATTCCACCTGGACAAAAGAAGGTCAATGCACCCAAGGTGTCTTGTTTGATATGTAAACATGTACTTTCTCGTGGCAACCCCAACAAGAAATACAGCTTTGGGAATCATACAATGATTCGCCATATGGAGCGGTGGCATCCTAATAATCTTTCCCAAGCACAAGTAAGGGATCTTGCTGCCAACCCCCCACATGTCATGCCCAGCACCTCCAGTGGACAATCATTCGCCGGACCAGAAGGCCGAGAAATGGTCCCCAATATTCAAAGTCCTTTTGAAAACTACAAAATAGTTTGTATATTTTGTAGAGGAACTATTTCTTTTGGAGAAAAGAGTATTACTTTGATTAACCGAGCTGGAAAAAATCATAAATGCAACAAGAAGAGAAAACAATGAATCCTTTTTATTATTTTTTTGCTCCTGTTGAGACATGTTCAAACCCTGCTTTTTTGTTATTTCCCCTAAAAAAACTAAAAAAACCTCAAAATAATTTTCAAAAATCCCAAAAAATCAAAAAATTGTTCAGAAAATTAATAAAAAAATAAAAAAGAAGAAAAAGAATAAAAAACAGTTCTTTTCAGAACTACCTTCCATTTATAACAAAATTGCTTACATTTTTACACCCTGTCTTTCTATTTTTCTCTTTGTTCCGCTTCCCGGAGCGCTGCCCGGTTCGCGTACCGGGCCCGAAACCCACGAAAATTAAAAATTATTATTTTTTTTTTTTGCTTTATATGGGCCTTTTCAGCCACCCACTTCAAATCTAGGGGGTCAGGGGGTGTCTACCCTGGCCACTTTTATTCATTTCCCCTTTCGTTATTGCCACCTCTTGTCTCTCGATCTTACCGAGAGACAAGATGGCGGCCGCTCCGGACTGTTTCGAATGTTTACAGACACCCAAGAACCAATCAGCTTTCTGCGTGCAAGTCGCGTGGCGGGCCCGGAGCGCTCCCCGGTGCGCGTACCGGGGCGCTGCCATAGATATATATATTTTTTTGAACCTAAATTACTCAAAATCCACTGAAGCACATATCTTGAGACATAGCAAAGGCACATCGGGCTACCAGTCCCTACAATTTTGCCAAGTTTGGTGAAAATCCATTCAGCCGTTCGGGCTAAAATTGAAGTCGACCGCCCCATGGAAATTAACATGGGGAAAACAGGTTTTGGGGCCCCCCTTTTATCTCAGCCCCCGCTTGACGCATCCCCCCCAAACTTTCAGGGAAGGACCGGAGCTCGACGAGGCCATTCTGAGGAAATTTTCAGGCAGATTCGTCAACCGGCGCCAAAGTTATTCCAAATAGAATTTTGAGATTTAACATTGAAAAAAATCCTAACTATAATTACCTACTGGCGACCGCCAGTAGGTAATATATATATATATATATATATATATATATATATATATATATATATATATATATATATATATATATATATATATATATATATATATATATATATATATATTAATACCACACCAAACTTCACCATCCAAGAAGGCGCTGACTCCGTGTATCTCAGTTCAAGATTTTTATTGCATATCAACTTCTGCTCAGACGCGTTTCGGCGGCAACCTCCGCCTTGCTCACTAACGTCTGACTAAACAAAATGACGCTTATATACATGTTTTTAACCAATCACATGTGTCAATATGGTATATATATGTTTGAGGAGAAATTCCTGTGTAGAAACGCGGAGTATGTATATTCACTGAAAAAAAACATAGGTTTTAGGGAAAGTTATAGTTAGCTGGAAATTTCACTCGTACAAAACCATAATAATTCCCCTGTTATAGTTAGTTCAGTTAACTATAACTCGGGCCCCCGCAATGCACTGCTGATGACGTCACATATTACATCACTCATGACATGGTCTGATGACATCACTGATGACATCATCCAGTGACTGTGTGTTTCTGTAAATTTTAAATATGTTTAATATATATAGGGATAGGCGTATTGAAGAATAAGTGAGTGTATAATTGTCTGAATGGATGATTTAGTAGGTGTGTGACTGACTCTATAAGTGAGTGATTAAGCATATCTCACATAATGCATGGGTTAGTGAGTAAACTGTGGGGATGTCTGTATACGTCTGTCTGTTGGTGTGTAAGCGGCTGCATGGATTTGCAAATAGCTACATGAGTGTCTATATGGGTTATTGATTGTTTTTTCTGAGTATCTGTATGGGTGCCTGAGTGTTTGTGTGGGTAGGGAGTGTGTGACTCTGTGCATAGATGTGTGAGGGGGTGATTCACTGGGTGCACGGTTTTAAGAGTGCATCTGTGATGGACTGTATGGATGGTTGAGTGTGTGTATGGGTGTGTTAGTGAGTGCATGTATATCCCAGTGGTACATGTGTGAGTAACTAATTATGTGAAAGGCAGTATATATGTGTGTTGGAGTATATAAATGGCTATAAGTGAGTGTGTGATTGTGAGAGTGGGTGTATGGATGAGAGTGTGTTTGATCAGTGATTGTATAAGAGCATACAAATATGCTAGTATTTGTAGGAGTAATCGAGCTGGTGTGTGTATAACTGTATAGGTGAGTAAAAGGCAGTGTGAATGATTATTTTCATGACTGACTAGGTTTGTGAGCATCTCTATGGATGAGTGGCGTTGTGTGAGCGTCTATATAGGTATATGATTGCATATGATAGTCCTGTACTGAGTGACCGTAAGTATGAGTAACTCTACGGGTGAGTGAGTGGATGTGTGTGTAAACCTAAAAATCAGTGAGTAGGTATGTAGTTATTGGTGTTAGAGTGTCTATGGTTTTGAGAATGGCAGTCTGTAATTTAGAGTGAGTGTATCAAAGGTTATATTAGGGTGTGAGAAAACGCATCAATTTATCACATGGATGATGTCATCAGTGATGTCATTTGAGATGTTATCAGTGATGTCATTGGCCATGTCATGAGTGATGTAATATGTGACGTCATCAGCATTGCATTGCGGGGGCGCGAGTTATAGTTAGCTGAACTAACTATAACTAGGAAATTTCTATGGTTTTATATGAGTGAAATTTTCAACTATAACTTTCCCTAAAACTTATGGGTTTTTCAGTGAATTTCTAGTTTTTTTTTTAATGCTAATTTCTAACTATAACGTGCCTGAAACCTGTTGTTTTTTCAGTGAATTTTAAAGGTTTTTTTATATGTTAATTCCTAACTATAACCTGCCTGAAACCTTTGTTTTTTAAAATGAATTTCAAAGGTTTTTTAATTGCTAGTTTCTAACTAAAGAGGTAGGACATGTGACGAAAGAAAAAAAACGCACAGAAAGAAGCAAAAGAAATGCAGAAAGAAGCAACAGAAGTCCCCAAAGACGAAGAAAGTGCAGGAAGAAGCAAGAAATGTGCAGAAAGAACCAACAAAAGAGCAGAAAGAGTCCTTGTTGCAATATCATCCTGTGCCCAAAACTTTTTTCAGACAGATACTGGTGGTAACTGACTCTGACTAACCAAGCCTAGAGCCAGTGCTATGCTAAAAGACACTTAGAATACAATGAAAACATACACACACTAGGGAACACTATGCGATGGGGTCCCCCTGTGATTCGCTTGACCTCCTCTGTAAGACCCTAGTACATAATAGGGCAGGGGGATTAAAACTACCTCTAAGTCAGAGGTGAAGAAATATGCTACTTTAACTAGTAGTCACATTTGCTGAGTGATGGAGAAAGGGTGCTGGGTGTCCAACCAACGCTCAGGAATTCCGCTGCGTAGTACTTACTGGAGGTACTAGGAGGGATTCTTGGCCCCCAAAATCCCTCAGGACTGAATTGGACTTCATCCCCCATCCTGTAGTCTACCACAACGCACATTTGCAGAGTGGTAGAGAAAGGGGGCAATGGCCTCAGAAGGCGTCTTAGCAATCCCGCAGTGTGGGACTTACTGGAGGTAACAAGAGCTTCCAAAACTATTACCTCCAGTCAGTCCCACACAGCAGCACTGGTAAGTACTCATACCAGGACACACCCACTTTGCCTACCACTCTACAAACGCGCTCCCTGGCACGCTCTTGCATGGGGATTGAAGTCCCCTTCTCTGCTGGGGTCTTTCAAGGGCCAACTATCCTACCTTTTTCCTCCAGTAAGTAATCCCAGCAGTGGGATTGGTGAGAGGTAGACAAAGGCCATGCCCCCTTTCTCGACCACTCTACAAACGTACCCCCTAGTGTGTTGTAAGTTGGGGGATTAAGTCCCCTTGAATCCTGAGGGTCCCTGGGGTCCAACTAGCCCACCAGGTGCCTCCAGTAAGCATCACAGAGCTGTGTCGCAGAGAGGTGTAAAAAGGGACGCGGGCTGGGCCATCTCTCTATAACACAGACCTGTGGTGCTTACCGGAAGTACCTGGAAAGCTAGTTGGCCCCCAGGGGCCCTCAGGATTGAAAAGGAATTAATTCCCCAACTTAAAATGCGCCACAGGGTGTGTTTGCACGTGTCACCTCAGGCCCCGCCTCCTCCGTTCACCAGTGTGTAAACACGCCCCATGGCACGTTTTAAGTTGGGGAATTAATTCCTCTTCAATCTTGAGGGTCCCTGGTGTCCAACCAGCCCACCAGGTACCTCCAGTAAGCGCCACAGAGCTGCATTGCAGAGAGGTGTAAAAAGAGGAATGGCCTGGGCTACCTCTCTGAAATGGAGCTCAGTGGCACTTATTGGAGGTACCTGGTGTGCTAGTTGGCCTCCAGGTACTCTCAGGATTGAAGAGCAATTAATTCCCCAATTTAAAATGTGCCACAGGGTGTGTTACCACAAATGTCACCTCAGGTTCCACCCCCTCCCTTTACCACTTTGCAAATGCGTCTTGTGGCGCATTTTAAGTTGGGGGATGAGGTGCCCTTAAATCCTGAGGTTCCCTGGGGTCCAACTAGCCCACAGGTACCTCCAGTATGCCCCAGGGAGCTGCATTGCAGAGAGGTGTTCAGAGGCCTTGCCCCTTTTTACACCTCTATGCAATGCAGTTCTGTGGCGCTTACTGGAGGTACCTGGTGGGATTAAATGCATGAATTTAATTTAGTCACTAGTGCATTCATTAATATTATGTTTATGAGGCAAAACGAAACCTTGATTAACAGCATTCTCTGTTTTCCATTTGAGTCAATCACGTTATATTTTAGCAGTTTCAGTCTGCTGTTTATGTTTGTTGATTTAGCGAATGTCACATGTTTATTTAAAACCTATCACTGATGACACACCATTACTCGTGAGCAAGGCCTTGTAGAAAAATAAAGGCAGTTTTCCATTAAGAAGTGTCTGTGTGTTTCTGGCAGTGAAAAGCAGCAGAAATTGGAGTTTGAGATATATATATATATATGTTATATACCAATTTATTTTCCAAGGTTGTTAACATGCAAACCGTTACTGCTGCTCCTTTCTTGGTATCTAGTCCAGGAGTTCCACCCATGCAATGGAAAAAGTGAAAGGTGTTTTTTGAAAAGATATGCCAGCGTCTGTGGTCCGTCTTTGTTGCTCCTTCATTGCTTAGGTTCAGAGGGACAGGATGTCTTTGATCATTCACCTGATTTTACTTCAGAGGAGGCTAGAGGTCTTAATGACTATGAGATTTGCATATAGAAACTTGATAAATATTATTTGCCTAAGATGAACACCATTCTGGAAAGATACCAATTTAAAAAGAGGATGCAAGGTGATGAAGAAACTGTTGAAGGTTATGTTACTCACTTAAAGAAGCTTCCTTCTTCATGCAAATTTGATAGTTTGTCTGATGAACGCATTCGGGACCAGTTCATGTTTGCATTAAATATATGGAGAAGGTCAGAGAAGAATTATGGCTCCATGATGAACCTACTCCAGGTGAGGCTCTTACTGTTGAGAAAAGAATCAAACAATCCTTAAAATGTGTAGCAGTTATGAAAAAAGATTGTGAGATAGATACTATGGTTCATGTTGTTAAGTACAAAAATCAAAAAGTGGTTCAAAAATACTTCTTCTGTTGATAGGGATCAATCTAAAGGAAAATGGGTTGAGTGAAGATGATACGGATGTGGCAAAATAGGTCATCTCGCTAATGACAGTAAATGTCCAGGATTGGGTCAAACCTGTACTAAATGCAAAAGAAAGGGTCACTCTTCTGTTATGTGTAAAAGAAAACCACTTCCTAGAGTTAAAAAAGTAGAGGTTTATGATAGTGAAAATGATGGAACAAGTCCCAATAACTTTGAGTGTGGATAAATAATCGTTCAGGTTCAAAGTGGATCTTGCAAAAAATCTTGTCCTTTTGATAGTATTTCGGTCGTATGGGAAAGCACAAAAGTTTTGTTTGATTCTGGGGCAAAGATAACTATTGTTTCTTATGAATTCTACATTAAGAAACTAAAAAAATAAAATTGATCTTATAAAACCTGATATTATACCCTTAGCATATGGGGGTGAACCCTTTAAGTTGCATGGGTATTTTATTGGTCTCATTGAATACAGGAACAGATTGGTATCAGGTAAGATTTATGTTTCCAAGAAAGGAGATAGTATTATTAGTTGTATTCATCAGGGGGATTTAGGTGTGTAGCTTGATCCCAATGCCGTCCCTAAGATTCAAATTAGAGATAAAAGGCCATATGTATGAACACATTTTTATCAAAAATCGCCTGTACCCTCCAATCTCTGGTGGCCGTCTGAACTCAACCCCCCCCCCCCCGGAACCAGTTCAAACCGCCCGAAATCTTGGCTTTCAATTCAACACCACCCTCTCCTGTAAGACTCAAATCAACAAAGTCACCTCAGCCTGTTTCGGGAAACTTTGAATGATAAAAAAATCATCCCCTACCTACCACTTGAGTCCCGTAAACTGGTAGTTCATGCCCTCATCACTGCTCATCTGGACTATGCCAACAGCTTATACGTAGGCGCCCCTACTTACCTCATTAACCAACTTCAAAAAGTTCAGAATGCTGCGGCTAGGCTAGTTTGCAATGTCCCCTACCGTCATTCCATCTCACCCCACCTGATCAAACTGCACTGGCTCCCAATAAAACTTCGCATTCAATTCAAGGCCTTAACACTGGCCTTCAGAGCGCTCAATGACCGAGACCCAACCTACCTACGTCGCAGAATTAGGTTTTCACAAGCACCAGGTAACCTGGGATCCAATCATCTACGCCTCATGGTCTGCCCCCGCTTTTGCCTTACACGTACAGGAGGAAGGGCCCTGGCAGTAGGCACTTCCAAACTGTGGAATCAGCTGCCCACAGAGTTAAGATTCCTGACGTCCGAACCTCAATTCCGGAAAAAACTAAAGACCTGGTTATTCTCCCAGATCTAACGATACTACTTTACTCCTTCTTGACCCTTCTGAGATTATGTCTTCAGCGCCGGGACACCTCCGTCGGAGGTAGCTGTGCGCTCTATAAAATTCTAAATAAATAAATAAATACATTTTCCCATAGACACAGAATGGGTAAAACCCTTTGATACATATGGCCCAAAGTGAGCTCTGTGGTTCATTCTGATCACAATTAATTTATTCTAAACATAAAGAAAGAATTTCCCAGTGTTTTCAAGGAGGAATTGGGGTGTTTAAAAGGACCTCCACTCACAGCTTGGTTATAGCTTGGGGTAATGACAGAGAGAGCGTGGCCTCCTATACCTGAGCTGGGTTCCAGGCAAGGTGATGCCCATTCCTTATATCCCATGGGTATATTCACACCTTGTGGATACAGAGGATACACACTTGATAGGTGAGATTGTACTTATTCCAATCTGCATGTTGATAAAACATTCCTTGAAAAAGAAAATTAAAAAAAATATTTTTGTTTGCACTTAGTATACAGTAAGAACCGATGCAGTAGCAACACAACAAGACAGTCCTGATGAAAACCAGGGACAAACAGTACCGCAGGATGAAACATGTTGGCCGTATAAGACAGGCGGTGATGTATGAAACTGCCTTGATGCACTGTTTTAATGAGGATTATAACAGACACTTCAATAAATTCTTTCTCTACTATCAATCCATTTTTAATCTGCTTAACACCTTTGCACTGCATGCAAGATTCCTATCATAACATCTTTTTGTAGGACAACTTTTGATAGGGTCTCTTTGCACTTGCTCTGTCCCAATTTGTTGCGATCTCTTCGGAAGCCCCCCTTTATGATATAATCCACAGCTGAATCCTCATTGATCAAGAGGAGAAGTGGATGGAAGGCTGGATACCAAGATGTTAAGATTGATCAAGTTTGTGATTTTAATGGGAATCCAACTACTCATAAGGGTAGTGTTTCTATTGTATAGTTTTTCTGGGGTAGTTATTGGTTCATGATCATTGTATGCGCACTTAGTACAGACTGGTAGTTAGTATATAGACCCCGGGTTTTTCTGTTTGTTGTGTTTGAAAGGATATCAACATGAAATAGGATTGAAAGACCTGTATGTTGCAAGGTCAGAAATGTACCTCTTTCAGTGAGGGATGACATGGAAAAGGAGATTGGCAAATTTAAAAATTGGGGAATCATTGAAGAGGTGGAAGGTACCAAATGGTTGGCCCCAGTAGTTGCTGTCAGGAAATCCAATGGAGATTTGTGCTTATGCATTGATTTGAAGCAACTAAATAAGAGTGTTGTGGTGGATCGCTATCCTTTACCTAACATTACTGAATTATTGGTTCTTCTCAGTGGTGCGAAGGTATTTAGCACAATCAACCTCACCTCTGCCTATCATCAAATAGAGTTAGAGGAATCGTGTAGGAATTTCACATCATTCATTACACAGTTTGGGACATTCAGATTTATTCGTATGCCATTTGGGTTGCTTTCAGCCTCATCAGTTTACCAACGTGTCATGGAAAAGGTACTTAAAGACCTTATGGGAGTATGTGTTTATCAAGATGATATTCTTGTGTTTGGTGGCAATGATGATGAACATGATTCTTGATTAAAATTGGTTTTGGAAAAATTGTGTGAACACAATCTCACCATCAGGTTGGAAAAATGCAAGTTTATAGCTGAATCCATAAATTATTTGGGTCACAACGTAACTGGGGATGGTGTAAGACCCAAGAGTGATTTAGTTATTACCATTCAAAATATGAGTTCTCACACAAACAAGAGTGCATTATCGAAATACTTAAGAATGGTGGAATATTATGCAAAATTTGGGAAAGGTTTTGAAGATTCCACTGTGAACATGAGGTGCTTATTACGTAAAGATGTTGATTTAGTGTGTATAAACATAGAAAGTCCATGGGTCTCTAGTGTTCCTAAAAAGAACGATTCAGAAGCACAACATGTACTGACCTAAATCGAGTGAAAAATGTCCAATTTAAGAGGACGGAACCCCATCACCCACCTAGGTGACATGCTTCATCATCTGGGATCTCCTCTTAGGTACAAATCCTAGTGCAACCAAGGGCTGCAAGCCTCTCACTGTGAGAGGGGAGCTTGCGGATGTTTTCACAAGAGAGACATTGAGTCTGGTCTCCTAAGATCTTTTAAAGCATGTATAAAACTATGTGGGGTGAAATATTGCACTGCCAAAAAGATATTGAAGTGATTTAAAGTTGGCTACCAAGGAAAAGAAAATCTATTTAATGGTTATCACTAAGTGTCAATTAATAAAAACAGTGCAAATGCAATCTGAATAAATTTGCAATTGCGTAGTTCTAGAAAGAGGGTCTACATGTTTCGGCCATCACAATTGTACTCTGATCTTGGCCTTCCTCAGGACCAGAATAGAAAAGTTACTGCAAAAATAGTGTGTGTGAAAAAAACAGTGATAACACCTACAATCACCTATGGTCTTCATTGTAAATGATCTATAGGATTTGTATTGTCACCTGGAAAAGAAATATATATAGACTCAATGACATTCTATTCATTGTTAATACCCGTATGTGCTTTAGAAATCATATTGTATCACTCAAGGAACTACTGGATCATGTATGTACCTTATAATAATGAATTATTATTATAATCAGATTCATTTGCAATATTCAATTTCCTTTTCATTCAGAGTCCTCACCACTCCTGGCAACAGCTCAGGGCGTAAGGCACCGCTCTGTTTGAAGGAAAAATGAAAAATCTAGACCTATGGAATTATTTAAATGCACCCTAAATCCGTTTGCTTCCTTCTAAAATCAACTCACAATTAATCAGAAAAATATATGTAACAAGAATCTAAAACAGAGGCTAGAGCATCTGGTTCTCATGAAACAACCTATGATTCGATAGTGTTACCCCTCTTCTTCTGACCATGTTTATTGACATGTTGAAAGACCAGATTAACTTTATGATGTCTATCACATAGGATCACAAATACAATAAAGATATTGGTGTGCCCCTATTGACCAACATATCAGCCTACATAGTTTTGGTGTTTTATCCCTCAGAAGTATTATATAGAAAAGTCTTTGGCTGTGCAACCCATAAAAAACAATCCTAATTCTCCAATTGTCACACAAACTCATCTAAAAAATCATGCCCTAGCTCACCTCTCTGTCGGTACCCCGGACCGTGTTCTGGCTGTTCCAAGCAGTAAGCGACGAGAGAGTAGGTGCGCTATTTATGCTCAGTTTCTAACTGCAAGTGGCTACAGCTGGATCCACTCATTGTGTCGCTTTTCACATGTCATTCCGCGCTGAATGCCGATGGGAAATGTAGTTCAACCACAGCGAAAAAAACTACGCGGTCATTGTTACACATGGGAAATGTGGTATGCTGTTCTTTAGTTCTTGTGTGATTCGGTAACCTATCGCATAACTGTATTGTGTCCATGATTGTCTGCGTGCATAATACAACATTTATAGTTTGACATCCTGTTTGTTTTTAAACCGTAATGTTGTAGTATTCTTACCACATCATTTCTATAGATGTGGGCGATAGCTTATGGGAAATGTAATTGACCATTTCTAGGACCACGCTCATAGCGATTCTTTTCCATATTTAGCTCTGATTATCTAGTTTTTTTGTAAGCGCACCAACATAGTTTCCTTTTCCCGTGATGCAAGTAAGTTTCTCATGGGGCTACTCTCATAGTGGTGATATAGCTTACCACAGTTATTGGCTGTTCTCTCAAGCTTCATGGCATGAGGTCAAGGTAAAGAGCAAAAATCAATAGTGCAGAAATAATAAAATCTCATGTATCTTCACGCAATATATAAGTTATACCCCAAGATGATTTATTACTATCAAGGCCATGACATGGAAAAACACCTGGCCCATTAACGAAAGCTTGGTATCTGAAATCGCTAATAGCACCTGTTACTACAAGCACAGTCATCCTAAAGATTAATAGACAATGTGATTTGTATGTTTCATTCTATACAGCAATCTCCATTAGAAACTATGTGACTAGACAAACATGCCACTCTTCAGGACTCTATTCAAATGGAAATACTCTCATATCCAGATGACATTGGATTATGATTGCTCAGTGTCCAGAGTCACCCCATGGTATGGCCATATTATCAATGGTGTTATAGCAGTGTCCACCGAATTTCTTCATTCAACCCCAGAGTATCATTCTGTAGTTTGAAGACCCACCGCTGTTCCTTCTTGAATAAGAATTTTGATATGTCAGCAGTATGCGGAGGGACAAATGGTTGCTCAAGGACTGTGCAGACTAAGTCATCTGCTTTATGCTGTTTCTCTAAAAAACTGATTAGTCAATCTGGTTGATTGTTTCCAGCAGCTGATCTTGCTTTTATGTTCCTGTATATGCTGTTTCACCGTACTAGTCATCATATCGACATATTTCAATCGGCATGGGCCACTTATAAGATAGATTACTTTTTCGCTGTTGAAATTAGTATGTTTAATTTGTCGCCAAGGTCTGGCGGTGCCAATGTCCACTTCATTTGTATGCTTTGTTTGTGGACATACAGAGCATTTTCCACACGGATGGTGTCCTTGCACAGGTGGTAGATTCCATAGGGTTTCTTGTCGCTTTGGATACTCCCCGCTGGGTCTGGTTTGTACTAGACAGTCACACAGATTTGCACTTCTTTTAAAAGAAAACAAGGGTAACTGTACCGTTGCTTGTCCAACATTTAGAATACGCCAATGTTTGCATACTCTTTTCTGAATCTTCGTTGATAGAGTCTGTAGGTGTTCGCACAGGTTAGTCTTGTCAGGGGTGGTTTCATCACAGGAGGCTCTAAAAATGCTTCTCGGTTATTATTTAGAGCATGTTTCTTGGATTGCCGTATCAGTTTTCTAGGTTAGTGTCGCTCTTGTAGTTTTCGTGACAGAATGCTAAGATGATGTTCATAACTTTTCTGTGAGAAACAATTCCTACAAATGCAGACGAATTGACCAAATGGTAAGTTCATGCGCAATGATTTAGGGTGGAAACTTTCAACTGTCAGTAAAGAGTTCCTTGACATAGGTTTGGTGTAAAGTTCACTGCCTAAACCCGTTGATCTTGAAAGAATCCAGAGATCCAGGAAAGGCAAGTTAACTTTGCTACTCCATCCTGAATTTTAAAAATTAATTTCTTGTATTCAGCCAGGTATGGAATGTGTTGATGGTGTCATCATCACCCCTCCATACAACAAAAATATACAAAAATATCATCAATGTATCGCTTCCATGTAATGATCTGTTCATAGAAGGGATTGTTAAGTGTCAAAATGTGCTGTTGTTCAAAAAGATGAACGTAGAGGTTAGGTAGACTGGGGGCAAAAACGCGCCCCTTAGATGTACCCAATGTTTGTAGGTAGATCTTGTCCTCAAACTTGAAGAAGTTCTCAGTCATAGCTCACCTGGCACACTCCATGAAGAAGTGGACAGGTGTAATAGTCTCCATTTGTCTGTTGTCTAGTAATGACCTGATGGCATTCAAGGTCTCAGGTTGGGGGATGCATGTGTATAATGATTCAACGTCAAAAGAGATGAGGAAATTAGTCGAGACATCAAATCAATCTCAGGAAGTTTGCTTAGGATGTCCTTTGAATCCTGAAGATACGTGGGCATTTCTTTAACCAACGGTCTTAAGAAATGATCCACAAAAGCAGACAATGGTTCCAATAATGAGGTAAGACCTTAGATAATAGGCCTCCCGGGTGGTGGCCTTTGTAGTTTATGGATTTTAGGTAAAGCATAAAAATATGGCATTACTGGGTGTTAAGTAGCAAGAAAACTGGCTGCTTTTGCAGTCACCCATCCTTCTGTCTTGACTTCTTCTATAAGTTTACCAATGTCCATGCTTAATGTGTCTGTTGGATCAGTTGTCAGTTGTCGATAAAACCGTATATCTGTAAGTTGTCTAAGGAACTCGGTGCGATAGTCTGAGGTTTTCATTATGACTATCACACCGCCTATCATAGTTATCTCAATACATGTACATCTAACTGTATTTAAGACTACTTTACATATCGAAAACTCCCTACTTATGTAGCCAAACTATAACGCTACACAAGGTACAAACTATGAATTATTATATTTGAGCAGTGGTGTAGTTTTTACATGGAAGGGCCTTCTAAGATAGTTAGACCCTTGACTCAAATATATGGCGAGTGCAACTCTCCTAAATATGATTTTAATTTGCTCTATATGTTTTTCAGATTGTGTATGTGGCTCCTGAAGAAGGCGTTCTTGCTAAAACGCCGAAACGCGCGTCGAAGATTATAATTGTCCGCCACTGTTTTATGAATTTGTAATTAATTGTGTTATTAATAATTTTACTTTGTATTACACTGATTGTTTTTTGAAATTAGAATAGGTTATATGTCTGAATTGGTTATGTGTCTGAATTTAAATGTTTTTATCCTGAGTATATATACTTAATAATAAACACAATTTTGTACTTTTTAATTGATTGTTGTGCTTTCAATATGTCGTTTTCTCCCTGGTGATATTTTATTTGGTGCTTCTTTTTACAAGAGTAGTGTTGTCTCCATCTTTGCCTTTAAAAAAGAAATGGAGGTGAATCTTTCTAAAGAATTGAGCCAGCTCACACTAAATCAGGAAAGGGTACCCATTATTGGTGGGCATGAATCCTAATACTCTGTTGAGTACAGTTTGTTCATCACAAGTCAAAGAATGGTCACTCAAATGAACCACTAAGTTATCCTCTCTGTACTGGTCCCTGGCTGTTGCTGTTGACATTTCTGCGTGCTGCGCATGCTCCGAGGTGATGGTGGTGGACTCCAGTATACTTACGCTTGATGACCTCTCCTTCGTCCTTTAGAATGTCCTCTGCTCTGGCCCAAAAAAGGCTGATTCGGATAAAATTGGGGCTGTGGAATATATGGTAACATCTGTGGATGGAACAGCATGTTCTGAATGTTCCATGGGGCCGGTGGCCACCACTGGGGCTGTTTTGACCTCTTGGTGTGTTCCTCCATTGTCGTCTGTTGTTACGACCTTGACCTCTATTTTGTGGTCCGCTCTGGTCTGCTAAGTCTGAGTCCCTAGAACAACCATCCGAGCTGGAGGAGGAGTACTTAGAACCATATAATTTGCCCCTTTTGTTGTATTCAGACGGCACATAGTTCGAATTTGTATAGAGGTACACCCTTTCAAAAGACAAACATTCCAGATCTTTCTTAAAATTTTCGGCCTTTGTCAAAAGTATGCTGTCCTTGAATTCCTTATTCGTTTTGTTATTTTCCTCTATGTACTTCTTGTATACACTAGTTGACAAAGTTGTGTTAATCTGCCCTTCTAGTGTCTGAACCAAGATTAAAATGGTGTCGGCTATACGTTTGGCTGTGCTAATGATTAAAATTAACTAATTGCACGTACACCACCAGGCTATCAATGACCAATCCTTTAGGAAGTTTTTATCTTTCAAAAAAAGTCTATGAGCATTTGTGACAATCAGTCCAGAAGGAGCACAATTGCCCCAAAAATAGTCGATAATGATAGCTCCATGAATCGAGGTGCGTGTGTGATTTTTCCAAAACCAAGAGTTCGGACCAATCATCTCCATTATTAGTGCTGGGGTTCTGTACTGAGTCAATACTACTAGGAGTTTTGGTTAGTATGGCATGGGCTATGTCGTCAACAAATGCCAGGCCTACCAAGTCTGTTGTTACCAATTGCTTAATTTATTAATTTTTTAGAGAATTGTGAGTAGATCGAAATACATAAACAAGTTAACAAATAACGTGCCAGTCGTAAAAAGACCCGCAGCTGTGGCTGCTCAAGAGCAAATGACACAGCAAATGGTAGAGGGTCATAAGGAGACATTTTTAAAGACCAGCGCAGACTCAATCCCCAAATCAATACTGTATAAACATTTAAAGTCCGCAGGTCTCTAGTGTTCCTAAAAAGAACAATTCAGAAGCACAAGTACTGACCTAAATCCAGTGAAAAAAAGTCCTATTTCAGAGGACGGAATCCCATCACCCACCGAGGTGGCATGCTTCATCATATAGAATCTCCTCTTAGTTGCAATTCCTAGTGCAACCAAGGGCTGCAACCCTCTCACTGTGAGAGGGGAGCTTGCAGATGTTTTCACAAGAGGGACAGTGAGCCTGATCTCCTAAAATATTTTGAAGCATGTATAAAATTATATGGGGTGAAATATTCGCAGGGCCAAAAAGATATGAAAGTGATTTAAAATTGGCTACCAAGCAAAAGAAAATATATTTAATGGTTATCACTAGGTGTCAATCAATAAAAACAGTGCGAACACAATCTGAATAAATTTGCGATGGCGTAGGTCTAGAAAGAGGGTCTACATGTTTCGGCCATCACAATTGTACTCCGATCTTGGCCTTCCTCAGGATCAGAATAGAAAGGCTTCTGCAAATATTGTGTGTGTGAAAAAAACTGTGATAACACATAGGTGGAACTTTACAACCTACAGTTGCCTTTTTTGCAGTAGTATTTCTTTGGGCACTCCAACACATATACAACATAATCACTAGTACATGTTATAAGCGTGGTAATCTGTTTGATCTTATCTATGTAGGTGTTGTACTTGTCTCTACTCTTGCTGTTCCTACAGTCTTTGCATGTGCTACACCTAACAAAACCTTTAGGTGCACCTAGGCAAGTATTGGCCGTCGGTTTCCCTTGATGACTGTTACCAAGTGATCCCTGAGTGATTTGGATTTTCTGTAATTTATGTGGGGCATTTTACCAATATATATTACCCTATGACAGGATCCGTTTCTAATAAACCCCATTGGCGTTTCTCCTTGGCGATTGTGCCCCCAAGGTTTTCTTTTGGCACTAGTCTTTTTTGGGCACTGGGAATTCGTGCCAAGCTTAGTCACACTGCATTAGTTGATTGGTTTTGTGTCAACTCCTTTGACTGTTTGAGTCAGTCCTCCCTGTTAGGTCCCTTTGCATCTACTACCAGGTAGGTTGGTACTGCAAAGTGCTTTTTTTGTACTTTAGTCATGTTGACTTTTGGTAGAAAGTTTTAGTTTTTTGACAGGAGGTTGAACGGCATTGCCATTTGTGCTGCTTTGCACTGCACAGCGTAGTTGCGCAGGCACCAGCGCTAAGCTATTTTAGCTAGAGCCTAAAGGAGGAAAGGATGGAGACACAAGCACTCTAAGTCAAGCTGCAGTCATCTTGTGACTTACATCGACAATGTTAGCTTGTGTAATCTTTTAGTGATGTTACAGAATGATCCCTCACAGGCAGTGATTAGTTTGTAAAACAATAAGTGCCCTGAACCTCATCAGGAGTCCACTGCATCATTCACCACACATTGCCACTGCAAGCCTTGACATGTACTTGCACAACTACTAAGCATCACACTTCTACAAGTGTGACAATTCCGACTGTTCGAGGCCCCCAAAGCTCATCTTTAAATTACACAAATAGCATCACCATGTAGGAGCTGTCACAAGTTCTAAAGTTGGCAATTAAGCGCCGGTTCCCAGAAATTACTGGCTCAAATTAGGCACTGCTGATAGGGTTGCTGTTTTTCTCCTTATTTACCCTCCATTTTTTCTCCCTCTAGAATAAAGAAGGTTTGCCTTTGGAGCTCTTAACAGTCTGCTGAACGATCTGACGAACATTTAACGTTACATCGCTATATTTGAGCCTCAAATATGTGAGAATGTCTTCATGGGTCAAAAAAGAAAAGCATTGGGGAACAAAAGAATTGCAATTGCGATGTGAATTGAATGCTTTGTCCTTTTATAATATTAAAAATATTATTTCTTTACGCTATTTACATTTTTGAACTTGGAGTCCTTGAACTAGAACATTTGTTTAAGTAATTGCTATTATCTTATCAAACCTAGTCACTATCAGTTTCCTGCAACTTTTTAAAGCCTGAGTTGACAATGCAGGGATCCAAAGCTGCAAACTGAAGGTCACACTGCTGTCAGCAGTGAGAACTTTACTGAAACATGATATTCATAAAGATATTGTTACATAGGTGATTCGATAAATGCTCTTTAGGTCGCATACATGCTTTGAGCGGGTCAGCTGTATCCTCAAGATCCATGCCAAAAAATAAAAGCAGGACTACCATGCTAAAATGAAGCTATCAATCATGCATTTTTGGGGGTAAGTTTGGGAACAACGTGCCGGAGTGGCTGACCAAAGAAAGCAGCTTATGTACCATACAGCAACTCAATATACTTACCCCACGGAGGGAAGCTGACAGCGTCTACTAAAGAACTTACACTTACCTAAACTGCATGTACCAACAAGCATAGCGAAGACACGCCCACCAGGAGGCAGTCTCATGAACTCATAAATACCTGAGAAAAGCTAACACGCTGTCTTTTCCCCCATCGAAGCCCAGCCACTGAACAAGGGATGTGGTCCCGGAACGCGTGAGGCATTATCGGCTAAGAGTACGCAGAAAGGCTCATTACCAGCTTGTCGCTGTCAACCAAATAAAGAAGGCAGAAAGAAACGTTGTGTGCGGTCTCCTCAATAATCGAGCAACCTCCAGTTTCGATATTTAGTGGCCGCTCTGGCCACGAGGAAACACCCCCGCAATTGCAGGTCGTGTGCTATGGATTTGCAAGCACACGCTGGAACAACGTGCTAGTTTGGCTGACCAAAGACAAGCAGCAAGCAGGTGATGTACCATACAGCAACTCGATATACTTACCCCACGGAAAGAAGCTGACAGCGTCTACTAAAGAACTTACACTTACCTGAACTGCATGTACCAGCAAGCATAGCGAAGACGCGCCCACCAGGAGGCAGTCTCATGAACTCGTAAATACCTGAAAAAAGCGAACACGCTGTCTTTTCCCCCATCGAAGCCCTGCCAGTGAACAAGGGATGTGGTCCCGGAACGCACACGTGTGGCATTATCGGCTAAGAGTACGCAGAAAGGCTCGTTACCAGCTTGTCGCTGTCAACCAAATACAGAAGGCAGAAAAAAACGTTGTGTGCGGTCTCCTCAATAATAGAGCAACCTCCACTTTGGATATATATATTATATATATATATATATATAAATATATATATCAAGTCAGACATCTCCTCTGTTGGATTCGATAAAGCAGGACACAGCGGGGCTTTGTTTTTCACAAATTTATTAAAACAGGTTCGCATGACCGGTTTCGGCTGAACGCCTTTCTCAAATGTTTTCAGTCCCGACATCTTTTCTCCCACTCAAATTGATTGTTAGCTCCGCCTTGCCTAGTGGTGGTTGGCTCACTGCACCTGGTCATTCTCCATGAATAACACAGGACTACCAGTCCCATAATGCCGCAGAGTAATGATTCCGTGCAGTGGGATGGGAAAGTCGATGTAAATAATTATAGAAATCTTCATGCCCCATTCTTTCGTCCACCAACCTCAGTTTTTAAATGAACAGTCTCTCAAGGCACCGTTCTTGCTGAAAGCGCCTCCGCTCTTCGTGCAGGTCCGCTGTTTCGAGTCATATATATATCCAAAAATTGCCCTGAAGCGGCGCAGCATGAGCGGAACAAAAGGGAACTGGCATTTAAACTTCAGCCCACTTGGGAAATACTTTATTTTATCAGACACTGAACATTGACTGAACCCACATGGGAGCAAATATCTCGCAGTAAATAAACCTACCAGTTCCAGCATGGTTGGAAATAACTCACCTGAGGCGGAATATTTGCATGTATTTAATGGTGCTGGAGCGAGTTTGCAGTCTTTCCTTTGTAACCCTCTGATGAAGAAGCTTTCCAGCTTTGAAACGCGTAAGGGATTTTTGACATTGAAGTGCATTTGCCGGTTTCGAAAATTATTAGCTTTTTGAAGGCACTCATCTGCGTGGGCGTCCTTACTTCAGGGCAAAGTTTGGGAATATATATATATATATATATATATATATATATATATATATATATATATATATATATATATATATATATATAAGATCTTGAATACCAACCAGGTCAATCTAGAATTTGCCGGAGAATTATCTTTATTTGAACATCTATGTAGAGAAGGGACACTTAAAAACCAGGCTATATCGGAATACCTATGCGGGCAATTCTGTCCTGCATGCCTCAAGCAGTCACCCACAGAATTTGGTGAAGAGTATTTCTTATGGGCAGCTGGTAAGGATCAAGCGTAACAGCACTGATGAGGGTGAACTTCAGAAAGCAGCCAAAGAATGCTTGAGACGCTTCAAAGCTAGATGATATAGCAATCAGGTGTTAGAACGAGCATACCATAGGGCGGATGCCCTTAAGAGGGAAACATTGCTGTTATCCACAGCAACTAACATCGTGGGAAATAGTGACCCAGAGAGTGAGGGAGGGAAATTTCGTCTCATCACTACTTACTCTAGCAATGCAGGAGACCTGAGAAGGATTATGAGAAGGAACTGGAATATTCTTAGAAGTGACGGGGTGATAGGATCTGATTTACCATCCAACCCGTTAGTGACCTTTAGGAAGGCCAGGTCACTCAAGAATGATCTTGTCCATAGTCATCTGATAGATCATATGACCTCATATTTTGGCAACATGCAAGGGTTTTTCCCATGTGGGAAATGCAAAGCGTGCAAGGGCAGTAGAAGGGTCCTTGCCTATGATATTCCGACTACTGGAGAGAAGAGGATTATCAGAACATTTCTTACCTTCACCAGCCCTTATGTAGTGTACTGCCTAGTATGCCCATGCAGCCTACGTTATGTGGGGAGCACGATCCACCCAGCAAAGATCAGGGTTTTGGAGCATATGAGAGCCATTGGCAAAGGAGATGAGACATACCCAGTGGCTCGTCACTTTGACGCAGTTCACAAGCGGAATAGAGACCAATTGAGCTTCTTCTGTCTGGATCAGGTTCCAATAAATCCATGGGAAGGAGACAGGGTGCTCAACCTTAGGAGATTGGAATCTAGGTTTATAATAGACCTCCAAACCAAGGTCCCACTAGGCCTGAACAGCAGCAAAGAATTAGCGATACATTTAGGAGAGTAAGTTACGTGGTTACTACTGGACCCATTTTGTAAATAGATCTGTGACTCGTTATACTGTATATTTGTATATTTGTGTATATATATATTTGCATTCAGTATTGGTATCTAACACCTGTATAGAGTGGGGTTCAACTTATTGGGATAAGAGTAAGGGTTGTCCTTTTTCTGGATTATGTTTTGAATGGACTTATCTTATGATTCAATTATTTGTCTCCTATTGGGGGATCTGATTAGTATGTACATATGTATATATGTTTAAATATGTCCTCTCTCCTTCTGAGGTATTCCATATTCTCACTTGTATACTACTCTGACTTCTTCCTTTAATTTGAGGGTGTATATCGAACCAATGTTTCTTTTGGTTCCAGTGATTGACTTTTTGTGAGAGGACAAGGCCCATACAGGGCTGGATTGAGATCACTGCTGATCGATTTAGTCCTTTCACTATGTTGACACTGGAAATGTATGTTAAATAACATGGTGGTCAGGCGCTTCGGTAAACATTGACGAAGGTTGGATACCGAAACGCGTCTGTTTTTGGAGTTGTGCTATTCTGTGAATAAATAACAGAAACGATACCTGGAGTGCTTTCCTTATTTCATGAAATAGGATATGAGGGAGACTGGAGCGTAATAGATTATGCGGGCATACCCCCGCGTCTAAAAGCACCCGTCGGCGAGTGCTCCACGCTGGTGTGTTTGTGGAGAGTATATATATAATGTATATATAAACACAATCTCTGTTTTGTGATTTGCCTGCATCATAACAAACTTGTTTTGTTCACTGGACCTTCTGCACTCTCCAGGCACATGAACGACATTTGATGAAGGTAGGCAGGAGAAATATCTGGTTCTAAGTGGCTCAAGAATCTTATTCCAGGCAGGTAACCCCTTCCTCTTATCCAGGATCCTCAATCAATCAATACATTTGTAGATCACGCTACTCACCCATGAGGGTCTCAAGGCGCTAAAGGGAGGGGTGCTGTCTTTGCTTCCTGAAGGTGAGATGGTCAAAGGTGTGCGGGGAGTGAGTTACATGACTTTGCTGCCAGGTAGGAGAACAAACTTCCTCCAGCAGTGGTTCTGTGGGTCTGTGGAACAGTGGCGAGGGCTAGGCTGGCTGAGCGGAGCTGGCGGGTGGGGGTGTAGCATGAGAGGCGGTCGTTGAGGTATTCGGGTCCTTTGTCGTGGAGCGCTTTGTGTGCGGGGGTGAGGAGCCTGAACGTGATCCCCTTGTTGACGGGGAGCCAGTGCAGGTTTCTTAGGTGGGCGGTTATGTGGCTGTGGCCGGGGATGTCGAGGATGAGTCGAGCGGAGGCGTTTTGTATGCGCTGAAGTCGTTTCTGGAGTTTGGCTGTGGTTC
The DNA here is from genome assembly GCF_964263255.1 of Lissotriton vulgaris. Classification (NCBI taxonomy): domain Eukaryota; kingdom Metazoa; phylum Chordata; class Amphibia; order Caudata; family Salamandridae; genus Lissotriton; species Lissotriton vulgaris. The sequence continues at coordinate 209,530 of NW_028251417.1, forward strand.
CTGCGTAAAAGGCGTTTCCATAGTCCAGTCAGCTGGTGACGAGGGCCTGGGTGACGGTCTTTCTGGTTTCGGTGGGGATCCACTTGAAGATTTTTCAGGAGCATGCGCAGGGTGTTGAAGCAGGATGAAGAGACGGCGTTGACTTGCCTGGTCATCGAGAGGGAGCAGTCCAAGATGAATCCTAGGTTACGTGCGTGGTCCGTGTGAGTAGGCGCGGAGCCCAGCGCTGTGGGCCACCAGGAGTCGTCCCAGGCGGAGGGGGATTGTCCGAGGATGAGGACCTCCGTCTTGTCTGAGTTCCGGCTCAGGGTACTGAGCTTCATCCATTCTGCAACGTCTTTCATTCCTTCCTGGAGGTTGGTTTTGGTGGTGGTGGGTCCTTGGTTAGGGAGAGTATCAGTTGGGTGTCGTCGGTGTAGGAGATGATGTTGATGTTGTGTTTGTGTGCGATGGGGGCGAGGGGGCTCATGTAGATATTGAAGAGTGTTGGGCTGAGCGAGGAGCCTTGGGGTACGCCACAGATGATCTTGGTGGCTGTTGAGCGGAGGGGAGGGAGGCGGACTCTCTGGGTTCGGTCGGAGAGAAAGGAGGTGATCCATTCCAGTGCCTTTCCTTGGACCCCAGTGTGGAAGAGGCGGGTTATTATGGTGCGATGGCATACGGTGTCAAACACTGCAGAGAGGTCTAGGAGAATGATGGCGGTTGCTTCTCCGTTGTTCATCATGGTCCTGATGTCATCAGTGGCTGCGATGAGAGCGGTTTTGGTGCTGTGGTTTGCTCGAAATCCGGACTGGGACGGGTCGAGCGAGTTGTTTGTCTCGAGGAAAGCGGTCAGCTGTTTATTGACGGTCTTCTTGATGACTTTGGCCGGAAAGGGAAGAAGAGAGATGGGGCGGAAGTTCTTGAGGACTTTGGGATCCACTGTGGGTTTCTTCAGTAGGGCGTTGATCTCTGCCTGCTTCCAGCTCTCCGGGAAGGTGGCTGACGTGAAGGAGCTGTTTATGACGCTTCGGAGGTGGGGTGCTATGATGCTGTCGGCTTTGTTGAAGATGTGATGGGGGCATGGGTCAGAGGGGAGCCAGAGTGGATGGTGTTCATGACTTGGGTGGTGTCTTCAGTACTGATGGGTGTCCATGCGATAAGGGTGGTGGTAGGGGTCGTTGGTTCTGTGGCTGGAAGCAGAATCTGGGGTCCGAAGCTGTTGTGTATATCTGCGATCTTACGGTGGAAGAACGTGGCGAGGGAGTTGCAGAGGTTTTGTGATGGTGTGATGTTGTTAATGCTGGCACTGGGGTTGGAGAGCTCTTTGACAATGCTGAAAAGTTCCTTGCTGTTGTGGGTGTTCTTGTCTAATCGTTCTTTAAACAATGTCCTTTTGGTGGTGCGGATCAGCTGGTGGTGTTCGCGGGTGGCGTTTTTTATGGCTGTCATGTTTTCTGAAGTCCGATCGTGGCGCCAGGTTTTTTCGAGGGGCCGGCAGGATTTCTTTCATTCTTTGAGGGCGTCTGTGAACCATGGTGTTTCCTGTTGCCGGTCTTGGCTGGGGGGTTCTTCAGTGGAGCGAGGTTGTCGGCGCAGTTGGTGATCCATTGTGCGAGGTTGTGGGGGTCAGCGGTGTTGGCTGGCGGGTTTTGGCTTAGTGATGAGAGGAGCTGGTCTGTGGTGATTTTGCTCCAGCATCTGCAAGGGATTTGTTGTGAGCGATGGTGGGATGTATTCTTTTTGAAGGTGAAGAGGATGCATCTGTGGTCGGTCCAGTGTAGTTCTGTGGAGTGGCTGAAGGAGACGTGGTTGCTGGCGGAGAAGATGGGGTCAAGCGTGTGGCTGGCGAGGTGGGTGGGTGTGTCCACCAGTTTCTTGAGTCCGAGGTTGGCCAGGTTGTCGAGCAGGGTGGTGGTGTTGATGTAGTTGTTTTTCTCTAGGTGGAAGTTCAGGTCCCCTAGGAGGATGTATTCTGGAGAGGCTAGGGTGTGCGGGCTGATGAAGCAGGCGATGGTTTCGCTGAATTGTGTGCGTGGGCCCGGGGGTTGTAGATGAGCGTTCCTCTTAGGGTTGTCTTGGGGTCGGTGTGTATTTGGAAGTGTAGGTGTTCGGCGGCGGAGAGTGTGTCTTTGACGTTGGTCGTGACGTTGATGGTGTTCTTGTAGATGATGGCGATTCCTCCTCCGGTTTGGTTGGTGCGGTCCTTCGGGGTGATCCTGTAGCCGTCCGGGATGGCTATGGTGATGTCTGGGGCCAAGGACGCTTTCATCCAGGTCTCCGTGAGGAAGGCGACGTCTGGTGTTGTTGATTCGAGGAGGTCCCAGAGTTTGATGGCGTGCTTGTGGACGGAGCGGGTGTTGAGGAGGATGCACTTGAGGTGGTTGTCGCTGTTGCTTGTTCTGGCTGGCAGGGGGCAGGATCGGAGGTAGGTGAATTTGCAGGCCTGAAAGGTGAGGGGTCCGTGGTTGTGTTTTGGGGTGGCTCGGTAGCTGGCGGGCGGTCATCCGGTGTTGAGTGCATTGAGGGCGGTGGGGTCGTATTTCAGTCATGTACCCTGGCTCCGGCGGGGGCCAGGGGTTCTGGTGCCGGGCGTGGTCCAGGAGGGATGGGTGCAGACGGGCTTTCCTTAGTCACGCCTTCGGCACGCCGGCGGCGTGCCTGCTACGCGCGTCTGCTGCGCGCCCGCTGAGCGGCCTCCATATGAGGGGCTGTGGGAGGGAGGAGCAGCTGGGAGGCGGGAGCAGGGTGGCGAATGGGGTAGCAGGGGCGGGTCCGCAGGGAAGCAGAGGCAGGAAGATGGCCCGGAGGGGGAGCGAGAGAAGGGACACAGAAGGCAAAATCGGGGAAGGGGGGCACAGAGGGTGGGAAAAAAACGGCGGAATACCAGGAAATAAACAGGCAACAGTGACAGTGGCAACAATACAGAGAAGGTAAAAAGGGGGGCACAGACAGTGAAAACGGGGGAAGGGGGCACAGAAAAGGGCACAACAGTAGTAGTGGAATGAGCACAGCCTCAGAGAGCAGCCTAGGAGGATTCACGTAGCACCAGTCTGCAGGAGCCGGATACAGCGGGGGCAGCTACACACACAGGAGCACTGTGTGGCAGCTGGGGGGCGACCTACCTGTGGGCAGGGTCAAAGGTCGCTCTGCACTCCACTGACCCTCTGAAGAGAATTTCCGCTGACCATACCTGGCCCTTGGGGACCCAGCTCAGTCATTGACCTGAGACTTCAAACTTCTCATTCCAGCTACTCTACAGTGGTGTGCACTCCTTCTCTCTGAACTCTTCTAACTTCTGCTTTTTGCTTTCTTTTTATTTTTGGCTTAGTTTTTCCTGCATGCTCTTCACTCTCACCTTGCTCTGCTCTTGCAACTTTTTGTTTCTCTGTGCTTGGTAATTTTCTCTCTCACTCAGCACAATCACTTTTGCTTGGCTCTTTGCCCATTTTCTCTCTCTCTTTCAGTTTTTTCCTTCATTAATCCTTGCTTTTCCCTGTTTTGCGCTTCTTCTCCCCCCTTTTCCATCATTTCTGCATCATGCTATATGTCTTTCCCGTTCTTGCCTTTTGCTCCTACTTCCCTCCAGAGGAACTCCTCCACCATAAAGCTTCTACTTAATTGAGAATGCATTGCAGAAGCATCACTGGTGCACCAAAGGCAACCCTGTCTGTGCCATCTGTCTCACCTGTGCCCAGCATGACAGCCTCATGTTCTCCTCCCATCCACAGCACCTCTAGATGTTACTCTGCGACAGCCATCTGCATCTTGAACTCATTGTGCTTCTCCCAGCACTACTGGCAGGCCTCCCCAGCCAGCACCAAAGATTTGTTCTCATGTGCCACCTGCCACTCTTACCACATGTTGGAAGGTTGTTTTGTTGGTAGGGGAATTAAGGTACATATAGCTAATAACAACACAACAATCACAAAGATGGTCCAGTAAAGTCTCAATAAATGAGTGTTTGGTAGCTTGGCTCACGAACAGTCAGGCTTAACTTAGGAGACAGGTGTGTAAAAAATAAAACAATACCAGCAACACCAAATAAGTAAGCCACAATACAAAATAAAAACATCAATTTTTAAAAAATAGAAAATATTCTAATGATTAAAATGACACAAAACAACAAAAATCCAATGTAGGGAACCAGAGATATGAATTTTTAAAAATTATATGTAATAATGAGCTTTCTAGTGCCTAAATTCCAAAAGTGCCATCCTGGGACATCTGGTCATGCTTGATTGGGATAAAGCCAAAGTTTCAGGCTGACCTTGATTGAGCGGGGGTAGGATACGATGAGTGGAAGGGCTCATTCACATTTTTACCTTCTGACTTAGTTATGTTTTTGGCTGTGGTTCCTGCGTAAAGGACGTAGAGTGAAGTTCCTCTTCAGGCCGGATTACAGTTTGAGGATGAGAGCTTGCGTCCGTACAATGCCTCGGTGAGTCCTGGAGGTCTTGGTTCTCATCGTCAATGGCAAGGAGCTCTAGAGCTTTCTGCTGGGCTAACCTGGATTTCAGGCCAAGTCACCATTCAACATCCCCTACTTGATTCTCGATGATGGGTCGGTCAACTTATGAAGATTTTTACCAAAAATTCGCCACATGATTCCAAACTGCATGATCTTCTTCCAGGAAGTCCTTTTGGGGTCTTGCGGAACAGAAACCGATCCTGGCAAACTGCTCAGCTGGCCCCACCTGGGGTGAGGGGGGGAGTCAAGTCAAGTTAAAATTTGTATAGCGCACTACTCACCCAGAGGGTCTCAAGGCGCTTGAGGGAGGGGGGTACGTTATTTATCAAATATCCAAGTTTTGAGTTGTTTTCTGAAGGATAGGTGGTTCTGTGTAAGGCGGAGGTGGGTGGGGAGAGAATTCCACGTTTTGGGCGCTAAGTAGGAGAAAGATCTTCCTCCCATGGTGGATCTTTGGATGTGTGGAATCGCGGCGAGGGCTTTATTGGACGATCGTAGTTGGCGGGTGGGGTTGAAGAAGGTCAGGCGCGTGTTGAGGTATTTGGGTCGTAGGTCGTAGAGGGCTTTGTGTGCGTGGGTGAGGAGACGGAACGTTATTCTCTTGTTGACGGGGAGCCAGTGGAGGTCTCTCAGGTGACCGGATATGTGATTGTGGCGGGGTATGTCTAGGATAAGTCGGGCGGAGGCGTTCTGAATGTGTTGAAGTTTTTTCTGTAATTTGGCTGTGGTTCCGGCGTAGAGGGTGTTTCCGTAGTCCAGTCGGCTTGTGACAAGTGCATGGGTGACCGTCTTTCTTGTTTCCGTAGGGATCCAGCGGAAGATCTTTTTGAGCATACGTAGGATGTTAAAGCATGATGATGAGACGGCGTTGACTTGTCTGGTCATCGAGAGGGAGGAGTCTAGAATGAATCCTAGGTTGCAAACATGGTCCGTTGGTTTGGGTGCGGTGCCCAGGGCCAGTGGCCACCATGAGTCATCCCAGGGAGAGGGGGATGATCCTAGGATGAGGACTTCCGTCTTGCCTGAATTTCGTTTTAAACGGCTGTTCTTCATCCACTCGGCTACGTCTTTCATCCCTTCGTGTAGGTTGGTTTTGGCGGTGTTTGGGTCTTTGGTGAGGGAGAGGATCAGCAGTGTGTCGTCAGCGTAGGAGATGATGTTGAGGTTGTATTGGCGTGCGATGGCTGCGAGGGGGCTCATGTAGACGTTGAAGAGGGTGGGGCTGAGCGAGGATCCTTGAGGTACGCCGCAGATGACTTTAGTGGCCTCTGATCTGAAGGGGGGGAGGCGGACTCTCTGGGTTCTTCCGGTGAGGAACGAGATGATCCAGTCCAATGCTTTTCCTTGTATCCCGACGTTGCTGAGGCATTTTATGACAGACCGTGTCGAACGCTGAGGAGAGGTCCAGTAGGATGAGGGCAGCTGTTTCTCTGTTGTCAAGAAGTGTTCAAATGTCGTCTGTGGCTGCGATGCGGACGGTCTCGGTGCTGTGTTTGGCTCGGAAGCCGGACTGTGATGGGTCAAGGGAGCTGTTGGACTTGAGGAAGGCGGCGTGCTGATTGTTGACGGTCTTCTCTATGACCTTGGCAGGGAAAGGGAGGAGCGAGATGGGGTGGTAGGTTTTAAGTTCAGTCGGGTCTGCTGTGGGTTTCTTCAGTAGAGCACTGAGTTTGGCATGTTTCCAGCTTTCTGGGAAGATGGCGGTGTTGAGGGAGCAGTTGATGATATCCCGGAGATGGGGTGCGATGATGGAGTCAGCCTTGTTGAAGATGTGGTGAGGACATGGGCCGGTTGGTGATCCGGAGTGAATGGAGTTCATCAAGCGGACGGGGTCTTCGTGCTGATTGGGTCCCAGGCGTCAAGGTGGTGGTGGTGGGCTTCAGTTCGGTGGTGGTGAGGGGGGTGGACTGGTCGCTAAAGCTGTTATGTATGTCAGCGATGTTGCTGTGGAAGAATGAAGCTAGAGAGTCGCAGAGGTCTTGAGAGGGAGTGATGTCATTGGTGCCGGCGCTGGGATTGGTAAACTCTTTGACGATGTTGAAGAGTTCCTTGCTGTTGTGGGTGTTGTTGTCGAGTCGATCCTTGAATGCTGATTTCTTGGTGGATCGGATCAGCTGATGGTGTTTGCGGGTGGCGTTCTTGAGGGCGGTCATGTTGTCTGTGGTTGGGTTTTATCGCCAGGCTTTCTCGAGGGTGCGGCAGGTCTTTTTGGATTTCTTAAGTTCGTCATTGAACCAGGGGGCTTTTTTGATACCTGGCTTGTTTTGATTGTTTTTCAAGGGTGCTAATTTGTTAGCGCTATGTGTGATCCATTGTGTGAGGTTGATGGCTGCTTCATTTGGATCCAGTGATTTGGCGGGAGGGTTTTGAAAAAGCGATGTGTTGAGCTGGTCGGTGGTAATTTTGTTCCAGTTTCTGTGGGGGATTTGTTGTGGGTGGTGGTGGGTAGTGGTCTTTCTGTAATTGAAGTGGACGCAGCAGTGGTCGTTCCAATGGAGTTCTGTGGCGTGATTGAAGAAGATGTGCTTGCTGGAGGAGAAGATTGGGTTGAGCGTGTGACCGGCGTAGTGGGTGGGGGTGTTTACCAGTTGTTTGAGTCTGAGATTGGCGAGGTTGTCCAGAAGGGTGGTGGTGTTGCTCTCGTTGTTCTTTTCCAGGTGGAAGTTGAGGTCCCCTAGTAGAATGTGGTCCTCGGAGGGGAGGGCGTGTGGGCTGATGAAGTCGGTGATGTCTTCGCTGAATTGTGTGCGGTGTCCTGGTGGTCTGTAGATGAGGGTGCCTCTGAGTGTGGTCTTAGAGTCGGTGTGAATCTGGAAAAGAAGGTGTTCGGCAGCTGCGAGGTTGCCGTCGGAACTGGTTGTGATGCGGATGGTGTTCTTATGGACGATGGCTATGCCTCCTCCTGTTTGGTTGATGCGGTCTTTTCGAATGATCTTGTAACCGTTCGGGATGGCTATGGCGATGTCGGGTGCTGATGAGGCGTTCATCCAAGATTCTGTAAGAAAGGCGATGTCCGGCGTATTGGTGTCTAGTAGGTTCCATAATTCAGTGGCGTGTTTGTGGACAGATCGGGTGTTGAGCAGGGTGCACTTCAGGTGGTTAGTGTCGGAGCTCTGTTTGGCGTATGTGGATTTATTGTGGGTCCTGATACAGTCGAACTTGCAGGAGTGGCAGATGAAGGGTCCATGGGTGTATCCTGGGGAGGCTTGGAAGCAGTCTGGGAGACGGCCGGAGTTGAGTGCAGAGAGGGTTGCGGCGTCGTACGTTATGCGGGTGGAGTGGACTTTGCGGGGACCATGGGGCCTGGCGCTGGGCGCGGTCCAGGCGCGGACGGGCGTTGACGGGCTTACCTTTGGCGCGCCTTCGGCGCGCATGGGGCGCGCCCGCTGCGCGTAACCGCTACGCGTATGTTGCTCTGACATAAGTGCATAGTGGAGGGGGGCAGTGCGAGGGAGGAGCAGCTGGGAGGCGGGAGCAGAGTGGAGAGATGGGCTAGGAGGCACAACAACAAGATGGCAGCAAAAACAAAAGCGAAACCGGACGAGATTGGGGCACAAACACAAATATCGCTGTGAAATGGGCCGTGGCACCGGCACAATCAGGCACAGACAGTTAATTATAGCAATGCGAGCAATGCAATTAATTAAAAGCAGCAATGAACAGCAGCGCTAATGCGAGTAATGCACAAATAAATATATGCGGCAGTGAGCGGTATAGCGCTACGATATAGTCAATGTGACTATACAATGCACAATAGTAATAAGTGGCAGTAAGCAGTAAAGAGCCACGATACCCAATTGATCAGAGAGCGTGAGGAGCGACCGCTTCTGAGCAAGTCAGGACGGTCACAGCGCTAAGCTACACGAGACGATCCTTAACTTTCAGTGGGAGGGAGGAGCAGCTGGGAGGCGGGAGCGTGGTGGAGTGATGGCTAGGAGGCACAACAACAAGATGGCAGCAAAAACAAAGGTGAAACCGGACGAGATTGGGGCACAAACACAAATATCGCTGTGAAATGGACAGTGGCACCGGCACAATCAGGCACAGACAGGTAATAATAGCAATTCGAGCAATGCAATTAATTAAAAGCAGCAATGAACAGCAGGGCTAATGCGAGTAATGCACAAATAAATATACGCGGCAGTGAGCGGTATAGCGCTACGATATAGTCAATGTGACTATACAATGCACAATAGTAATAAGTGGCAGTAAGCAGTAAAGAGCCACGATACCCAATTGATCAGAGAGCGTGAGGAGCGACCGCTTCTGAGCAAGTCAGGACGGTCACAGCGCTAAGCTACACGAGACGATCCTTAACTTTCAGTGGGAGGGAGGAGCAGCTGGGAGGCGGGAGCGTGGTGGAGTGATGGCTAGGAGGCACAACAACAAGATGGCAGCAAAAACAAAGGTGAAACCGGACGAGATTGGGGCACAAACACAAATATCGCTGTGAAATGGGCAGTGGCACCGGCACAATCAGGCACAGACAGGTAATAATAGCAATTCGAGCAATGCAATTAATTAAAAGCAGCAATGAACAGCAGCGCTAATGCGAGTAATGCACAAATAAATATACGCGGCAGTGAGCGGTATAGCGCTACGATACAGTCAATGTGACTATACAATGCACAATAGTAATAAGTGGCAGTAAGCAGTAAAGAGCTACGATACCCACTTGATCAGGGAGCGTGAGGAGCGACCACTTCTGAGCAAGTCAGCTGAGCAGTTTGCGAGGGCCGGTTTCAGCCGATTTTGTTACAGGGGGCCGATATTGCCGACCCCCGGTAATAAAAAGGGCCCCCCCAGGGGCCCAAAACAGGCCCCCACACTAGCGGCCTACCAGGGAAACGCCCGGTGCCCGCTATGGCCAGTACGGCCCTGGCCACTTCTCCCTCACCTTGTCACACAAGACCTTGCACCACCCTTAAACAAAGACCAAATTCCTCCTTGCCCTGCCTCCTCCTTAACACTTGTTCATCCGCCAGACACTCCGTGGAAGTCTGGGACCTTCTGCATTGCATCTCAATAGACCTGTTCTTCCTGACAGAAACATGACTCACTCTGTCATCGGTTCCTGACATTCCCAGAATGATTTCCCCCTTAATCCTCGCCGCAAGACCTCGAGCCAACTTTGGCATAAGCATTGCAGATGTCATCACCCCTCTGGTGCATACTTGGTCTCATCCTGCGAGTGGAGTGCACCACTCTTGCCACCAGATCATCTGTCCCTGTTCTTCTTACTTTATATCTCTACCCACGCAAGAGTGAGTAGTGAGAGGGATGAAAGAGGGATTTTACTGAGTTTTTGGTCATGCATATCCTTGTTTGTTTATCGCGCAGACCGTAATCTGCCTGTGAGCACCTGTCACAGGGAAGTGATAGTGAACAAATAATCATTCTAAATGAACAGGCACATTTTGCTAATGGTGTGGATGGCAGGTTTTTGGGGGCACATGCCAAGGCATCTGGTGGGTACAAACACTCGTCTTCGGTTGACAACGGCTTCATGCAACCCTGAGTTCCTAAGTTAGATTTGGCGGTTGAGTGCAAATATGTGGATGCTGGTGGCAAGACACTCATTGCAGAGGCAACAACAACAAAAATGAACAGTATGGAAGTAGATGCCCTGAAATCGCTATTCATTTACATGCAGTAGGGGGGGGGGTTACATCTGGTATCTCTTGTGGATACACAGGCCTAGATATTACATGGCTCATTTGAAAATTAGACGACACATTCTATGCTCCGCTGGTAAGTCTCCGAGGTGCATTAATTGCTAACCGTCTTTGTCATTAGAGATTTCTTTGTTTTTGAACCTGCTGGATGTTCGACCTCAACTGGTATCTAAAGCTCTATGAACATGCCTTAGTCTTATAAAGTGGTGTTTCTGTCTCCCCCCGTATGACCTCTGGAAACTTGAGTTTGGCCTCACTTTTGACAGGCCACTAAGCTATCACTGATTTGTGAACTATTAATAACTGATACGCTGTATGCTGACTCTCGGTGTGCAGGGGCACTCCTGTTCGGTCTAGCGTGTACTTGTTATGAGGCTGGTGAGTACGCACCTCTCTCTCCATATGTGAAGTGATTATGTGTGTGTTTTGCCAGATGTTACATCCTGACAAGTGGGGTTTTGCCGAACACGCTGAAGGCATGCCCAGGTACCGGCTGGGCTTTTTTTTTTTGATCAATGATTTTACACAAAATTTATTAATTTTTAATTGCTAGCAACTTTTGGATTCACATGAATATGCGTAAGTCTGACAAATTTGACAAGGTAACTCCAATGTTTGAAAATAAACTTGAAAGTGTAAAGATTTATAACTTTACCCAGACACTGTACAATTAGAAAATGCAGACGATTTATTCCTGGGGCATCTGTCTTTATGCCCTCAATATCAATCCCATCACAATGACAAAATAGGCCAATCATCCTGCCTCTTTAATTTTAAAGCGACTGGAATCAGCTTGCAACTCAGAGGCACTTTAAAAACGCGTTCTACTTATCTTTCAGTGATTGGGCTGCCTTTCATCAAATGTATGGGAGGTTTGGTTTCTTTGTAAAGCTGGCTGCATTTTTACTACCATTAAACACAAAGGAAGATAAAACTTCTTGTGCTTTTGAATGTAATTATTTAAATAACACATATATAAAAGTATTCCAAAAGCAGTGCAAATAAGAGATGCTGCAATTACTCAAAGAAACCTATTTTATACAGCTTGGAAAATAATATCCTGGGTTGGCCTATGGGGGTTTGCATTCTTGATATGCAAGGTTGCATGTAACCCTCTGAGATACTGTTCAAGATTGTGCGTATTTTGTATAATGAATTGGTACACTTTTTCTCAGGTATAGAGTAATAAATGGTATGGCCTTTCATGGAAATTACTTCTTTTAATGTATTCTGATATAGGCTTTTTTGGTTTCATTACAGTTGCTCTTGTTATTTTTTTTAACATTTCAGTAATTGAGGCTGCAGAGTAAAGTTACATGCAAATGCTTCATTGGTGTATAATTTTTAAATCTCTTGGCTAAGTAATACATCCCCTTCTGTGTACCTTTAGACTTTTTGCTTAAGCGTACAATTATAGAGACGAGCAGTCATTGATAATAACGTAGATGCTCTCTCTAGAAGTATACATTATGCAAAAATATGTACAGTAATTTGTACAACTGGAACTGGTCATGAATAATAAATACATACTGTTTGGTGAGCTAGTCATAAGAGCTTACATTTCATTAAGCTAGGCATGAGATCCTGCACTTCATTAAACATCGTTTACACAACGTATATATATGTATATATAGATAGATTGTAGCTTTGATCTTATATATATATCATATATATATGTATATACAGTAGCAGCTCGCACTGGTAAGAGCAGAGAGGTGGGGGCTGTGGTGGGGGTGTTGAAGTTGACAGACGGCAGGATAATTAATTTTAAATAAATAAAATCACTTACTTTGTGCTTGCCGCATCGCCGACAAGAGCGCTGCGCCAAGCGCAAAGTAACTGTTATTTTTTTAAATTCATTTAATATTACTTGTCCATGGGGTGTCGACTTCCAAAACCAAGTGCCCCCAACCTGCCTCACCGCTCCACCGCCCTTACCGGTGCGAGCCGCTACTATACATATATATATATACATATATACATATATATATTATTAAACTCTTCTCTAGCTTCTTGTATCCAGAAAAGACGATGCAAACCCAAAATTAGGTGCTTTCAATTTTTTATTCTGTACCCTGCACTGCCACCATTATGGTTTTCAGCCCGTGTTGGGCCTTGATCACATGTAAATATATTTCAGTAGCGTTCGGTGGTGGGAGTGCTGCCGGGCGGTGATGTGGGGAGGGCAGGGTGAGGGTAGTAAACTATGGAATACGGACAAATACAGGTAAGTAAACATAAAAATAAATAAAATGAATTTATTTGCACGCACTGCATTGCACTGCTTTGCATTTGCACTGATGACATCTCAAATGACATCATTGATGACATCACTGATGACATCAACCAGTAAATGTGTGTCTTTCTGAACAATAAATATTTTTTATATATGTATATCTAAAGATCGATGGAAGAATAAATGGGTAAATAAGTGTCTAAATGGTTGTTTTTTTGTAAAAATGATTGTATGATTGTATCTTAGTGAATACATGTATTAGTGAGTAATGTTTAAATATTTAAATATCTGTATCAGTGTCTCACTCTGTGTATAAGTGGCTGCATAGGTTGGTGAATAGCGACATGAGTGTGTATATCGGTTAATAGTTGGTTTTTTGAGTATCAGTATGAGTGTCTGTATGGTTCAGTGGGGGATATTACTTACCGCATAGATGCATAAATGAGTGACTCACTGTTTGTATGTGTTTTGAAGACAGCATGTGTGCAGGACTGTATGGGTTGATGAGTGTGTGTATGGATGTGTTAGTGAGTGAATGACTGTCTCAATAGTGTCTTTATGAGTAAGTACATATGTTTTAAACTAGTATATGTGAGTATTTATGTATATAAGTGAATATATATGAGAGTGAGAGATTGGAAGAGTTCCTGTATAAATAAGCATTTGTTTCTATAAGTGATTGTTTATAGGGTAAGTATGTGTACGTTTCTGTAGAAGTAAGTGTAGTGGTGTGTGTATAGCTGTATATGGAAGTAAATGGATGTTTATTTGCATGTGTGAGTGTGTGTGTGAGTAACTCCATGTATGAGTGTCTGTGTGTAACAGGATGTATAGATGTATGAGTACATATGATGAGTGAGTACATGTATGAGTGACTGCATAGAACTGTTGGTGAATGAGTGGATGTGTATGTAGATGTTGGAATTACTGAATAGGTTGTTGTAACTGGTATTGGTATCTCCATTTTTTTGAAAATGTTATTTTCTATTTTTGAATGTGTGTATCAAAGGTTATATTAGGGTGATGGGAGGTCTGCCACTCTTTCACAAGGATGATGTCATCAGTGATGTCATTTGAGATGTCATCAGTGATGTCATGAGTGATGTCACTGACCATGTCATGAGTGATGTAATATGTGACGTAATTAGCAGTGCATTGCGGGCGCACGAGTTATAGTTAGCTGAACTAACTATAACGGGGGAATTTCAATGGTTTTGTATGAGTGAAATTGTCCAGCTAACTATAACATGTGTGAAACCTGTGGTTTTTGTCAGGGAATTTCTACGGTTTTTTAAATGCTAATTCCTAACTATAACATGTGTGAAACCTATGGTTTTTTCAGTGCATTTGCAGGTTTTTTAAATGCTAATTCCTAACTATAACGTGGCTGAAACCTATGTTTTCTTCAGTGAATTTCAAAGGTTTTGTAAATGATGATCCGCGTGACGTCATGTACGTTTGTACGGCGCCCCGTACGCATACTGCATGAAAGTTTCAATTTGTTTAAAAATATATATTTATGTATTTAATGCAAATATTAAGAGAAGACATTATCTGGGATAGTTAGGAAATTGGAATTTATTGAGTTTTAATAAGCGTATATTACTTTTAAAAGCAATTACGCAAATCGCAAATCGCAGCGTACGTCGTCCGTACGCGCACCGTAAGCGCACCCTACGCGTACGCCATGTGACTTCAAAACAAGACATTTGATTGGTTCATAACACTTCCTATTCCAATTGTTGAAATACCTCACCCATTTTAACCCTTTCGATGCTGATGACGAGCTCAGCTCGTCATGATGCACAGTTGAGCTGTGCTGATGACGAGCTGAGCTCGTCATGAATGCAGCCTAAGTGCAGTTTCCAGCACAGGGGGGGGAAACACCTAGCAGCCAAGGTGTTAATCATTCTTCTTTGACTTTCTCAGGAGAACCATCTCTTCTCTGGAGCAAAACAACTTTAATATGGCTGCACTTCAAGAATCCCCTCCAGAACATTCATCAGATGAGGAATTTGTAGCTGAGGAGCCACAAGAAAAAAGAAAAGAGACAGTAATCTGGAAGTTTTTCACCTTTCCAGAAGGACAGAAAAAGGTGAATGCACCAAAGGTCACCTGCAAAATCTGTGACACTACACTCTCCAGAGGTGATCCAAGTAAGAAGTATTCATTTGGGACTGCAAGCATGTTGCGACATGTAAAAAACCTCCAACCTCGCCATTATTCGAGAGCTTGCTCGGATAGGCTGCGGGACAATCCTCCACCTGCTGTTCCCAGCACTTCAAGAGCACCACCCTCAGAGGCAAGCAGTCCACATCCGGATATCCGACCGGATTTTGCTGACTTAATCATCCAGTGCAAATATTGCAATGTGATTCTCTGCTATGGGGAGCAGTCAATTGACTTAATTATCCGGCGCAAACAGGAGCACCGTTGCTCACGACGCTAATTTTTTTTTGCTTATTTGTCCCTGTTGGACACTTTTTTGTTTGCAGTTTCTTTTTTTACGTTAAAAAAAACTGTTGAAAAAAAAAATTCAAAACAAAAAAGACACAAAAAACAGTTCTTTTCAGAACTATCTTCACTGGTCAAAAAAAGAGCTATATTTCTATGATAGTGTGCAAGACTTTGTTTGAATGAAAGAGTAGTGCATAAATGAATGAATGAATGAATACATATGGGCCGGGATGCCCGCCACCCCTTCCACCACCAATCCCTATGGGAGGAGACAGACACAGTTTGAACTTTTGGAAGGCAGGGGGGCCTAACGACCCCCCCCGGCCGTATTTATTAAAATATGAAACAAAATGTAAAACTTTAACTTAAAACGTTTCATGTATCAGGTACAAATTCAACTTCCATTACATTTGATGAAGACAGGTATTCAGGCTAACCTTAACAAATCTCTAATACAAAGATTTCCTAACCGAGTCTAACATCATGACATAATGCATTGCAAATGAATTTGTACATCCTAACGTTAGGGGCCAACGGCAAGGTCTTAACCGGTGTCAGGTCCCTATCACCAAATTCCCGCCCTCACGTGTGAGTGGCGCATGCGCAGAGGACTTTACCCTCGTAGCCAACTGTAACTTCCCTTATCGTGGGGGCCCCCTTTCACTCGATGCCATCTTAAGGTCGTCCGAGTTCCCGTGCGGGGTATCCGTAAGAAGGACAGCGTGGACTCCCCCCCTTTCTTCCGCTGGAGCGGATATCCGGCCCCCGGGAAATTCTGGGGAGGGGCATATAGGCGTCTCTGCCTGGGAGGGGCCTATGGCCGTCTCCCCCTGGGCGACCCATCCGTAATGGGTGCCGCCCCCCCATGGGAGGGGCCAATGGCCGCCTCCCCCCGGGCGCTCCCATCAATAATGGGTGGCGCCACCCCTAGGACCTTGAAATCACTGCTCACCGATCATGACCTTACCGCCACAGGCCAGATAGTTGACCGACTATCTGGCCCCCCCACACCTCCTATAGGTCATGTCTCTTCAACCCCACTAGCCAAGCTATCATGTCTCCTATCAATAAGTCAATCCCCACCCTGGACAGGTGTACCCCATCATCAGAATACCAGTGATCGCCCCAGATGCACCGATGAGATATGTTTTGAAGATGAGCCGAGCGAAACAATTTCTCCATTTTATTTTTGACCCTCTTTACCGAATGGTTCAACGCTGTTGTGGACAAACCACCTCGCCATACCCTACGCGGAATCATGTGAGACCAAGCTATTGTACATCCCGGGAACGTCTTTGCTAACCAACTAACTGCAGGAAGTATGTGCTCAATTAAAGCTCGTCTGCCCAACCTTACCAAGTCATTGCCCCCAATCTGCACTATGACTACAGATGGCGGTGACCTGTGCCACCCTAATAATTCTTCCACAAAACTTTGCAGTTGGTCAATACACAGGCCGCCCTTCCCATGGAAGGACACCCTGAAACCATATTCCTCAGATGTGTGGATCGCATTACCTGTCTTGAATATGTCCCTGGCACGCCTCACGTATGAGTGGCCCACGACCCAGACCACTCGTCTTCCATTCCTTGTTCCTGAAGTGTTGGTTAGCTGACACTGGGCCGGTCCCAATTTCCGCCCTGCGTCACAGGCTCGTGAAACTGTAATCCAAACAAAAGACAACAAGCATGAGTGCACTTCTTCAGTAACTTACAACATGTGCAGCCGCTTGTACCGTTTGAAACAAGTCGAAGACCAGCGGCCTGACTGTTTAACATTGTCTGCCTGCAGACCTTGAGCCGTTACTTCTGTAGCGGCCCCTATCCTGAATGAATGGGTCCCAAAATCAATCGGGTTCAAGCCCGCCGCTGCAATCGTGATTGCCAGCACCCTCTGAAACTGAAACTTTGTTAACAGGGTGCCTTCCGCATGTCGCAGCAAGGCCCCCCCCCACGTTGTTAACCTTTGTTTTAGGTAGGCCTCAACATGCCTCAATGGACAACAGGGACTACCTGGAGCACACTGCAACACAATGCTATTCCCCTGGGCCTCCTGATCCGTCTTTGAACTGGCTATCGTGATCAGCAGAGAATCCCCCCTCACTTGCGTGTGATCCCTGCGCAGACCCCCCTCCGTATCTCTTTTGTTGGCAGGCACTAGTTCGCTCACCCGCAGGGCCCCATAGAAAGCCAACGCGAACGCTGCCCGGAATAGAACAACTTCGCTAGGTGAGGAGCATGTCTCCTCCAGTTTAGCCAACAAGGAGGTCAATCTGTCCAATCCTATTTGGTGCCTGGTATCCTTTTTGCGCCCCTCTAAGCGCTGCCAGCCGCGCAGCGCCTTCCTGACTATGGAGTCAGTCGGTTCCTGATGCCATGTAGCTGAGCCATAAATGATATGGCGGCCTTATACCGGCTGGCGGTTGCCGCCGACCGGCCCTCCTCATGAAGTGCCACTAAAAATTGGGTAAAGGACCCCACCTGACCCCATCTATGCTCCCATGCCGGTCCCAAAAAGGCGCAGTACGAGCGGAACACCCCTTCATAAGCTTTTCTTGTCCTGGGCGCTAAACTGGCTGCCACAATGTTTTGTAGTCCGGGGCGCCGATTTGCCATAATGCTTCGGGAAATGGCACTGCCACTAGCTCCACTGAGGGTAAACAATCCCTGAAAGCCTGCATTTTGAAATGAGAGAGCGCATCAGCTGCATTATTCAGTATACCCGGCACACGTTTTGCCCTGAATAGCACGTTTAATCTCAAGCATTTCAACACAATTTCTTTCAACAATCGCAATATCCATTTGCAGCGTGCTGCCTGCTGATTAATGCACTCAACCACAGTCATGTTATCGGACCAAAATACCACCGAGCGGTCTTTGAACTCCTCCGGCCATGCCAACAGAGCCAACCAGATGGGGAATAGCTCTAGAAAGCCAATGTTACTCGTCAAACGGCTTGTTTCCCACCATGCTGGCCATCTTTGGGCTGACCAACGGTTTCCAAGGATAGCGCCGAACCCCACGCTGCCCGCCGAGTCGGTCCACAAGCCTAGTTCCGCCGATGAGGCCGGGGCTTTGCTCCAGACCACTCGGCCTTTGAAATCCGCCAGGAATGCCAGCCAAATGAGCATGTCCTGGCGAACCTCTGCCGACAGTCTCGTGCAATGGTGCCCTTCCTTGAGGCCAACCATGGCCTGGGCAATGGATCGTGAGAAAGGGCGAGCCATCGGCATAACCCTTAATGCAAAGTTAAGCTGACCTACTGTTTGCTGTAATTGGTGCAGTGTCACTTTCTCGTTCCGAAGGCACTGCAACAAGGAAGCCCTGAAAAGGAAGCCCTGAATTTGGCGATCTTCTCCGCCGGCAAGCGGAAGCAACCCTCCACGGAGGTAGTCGGCCCCACCGTGGAGAAGTGTGGCTCAATGGTTAGAGCGGCAGACCTTGATGCAGAGTGCTGGCCAGGGACCAGGGTTCGATTCCCGCCTCGGCGGGATCGGGCTTAAATTCCTCTGACTGGATATTCTCGCCTCAGTGCTGAATCTAAGCATGGGCCCCACGCTGCAACTCTGGGCAATAGCTTGCTTAGTCTCCACAACGGCCCCTGATACACAAGGGATGCCTGGTTTCACCATGGGATGCCCAGGAGTGGACACCTCACAAGGAAAAGCCAGGAGGGGTTCCCTTGTGGTAGGAGTACAAGCGCCGGGATACTTACGGGTGACTGTTCGCGCTATACAAATACAACACATTTACATTTACATTTACCGTCTTACCTGGCGCCAACGGTACCCCGAAACCCCGCATGAGCACGCAGAAATCCTGCAATGCCCGTGAACAGTCCTGAGAGCCCGCTGGGCCGAGAAACAGGAAATTATCAAGATAATGCATCACATGTCGGTGCCCTGTGGCCTTCGAGAACACCCACTCCAGAAATGAGCTAAACGTTTCAAAATAGGCACACGAAATTGAACAACCCATCGGCATGCACATATCCATGTAGTATTTCCCCTGAAATGTAAAACACAGCAAGTGTTGATCTTGGGGATGCACCGGAAGCAACCTAAATGCAGATTCAATATCCGATTTTGCTAACAATGCACAAGGGCCTAGGCGATTCAACATTACCACTGCGTCATCGAAAGATGCATACCTCACACTGCAAATGTCTGGATCGATCGCCTCATTGACGGAAGCCCCTGTAGGTGCCGACAAATTATGGATGAGCCTGTATTCCCCCGGGTCTTTTTTAGACACTACCCCTAGTGGGGAACACACAAAATCGTCCGTCGGTGGGTCACAAAAAGGTCCTGCAACCCGCCCCAAGCCAACCTCTTTGGCGATCTTTGTGGCGGCAACCGCCGGGTTGTGCTGAACTGACAGTTGGTTCTTACATGAGGGGGCCCCCCGAAAATCACCCGCTGGGATCCTGAAGCCATACGAGAAGCCATCTCGCAGGATCCCAGCGGACACATGATCAGGGTATTTGTTCAGCCACGAGGTCAAAGCCAGAATATCTACGGGCGATTGTTTGGACTTCCGCTGCACCGTATCAATCCTGCTTGGTACCCCCTTTTCCTCCGGTACCATTGGCTCTGGATCGGCAGTTAGTTTCGGGGTGGGAGGTGTTAGCACAACTAGAGCACGCATGCCTGAACCTACACGTTCCTTGCGGTCTGCTACTCGTTCCCTTATTGAAACCCAACACACTCCTCGCTTATTTCCGTTCCCGCCCAATCTAGGCTGAGACTTCCCCCCCGTAGGTTGGTCGAAAGGGCTGAGGATGTTTCTGTTGAAAGGCCCTGGAGCCGTTTGTGCTCGACCCTGATCCACCCACTGATCCCGTCAAGAACTGCGCATGCCATGATACAGTATCCAAACAATTCCAAGTCAGTGTTTCGTTAAACTCTTTCGCTTTTCTAAAAGCCATGTCATGCCCTTTCCATTCTTCTCCTCCATACTTCTCATGGAAGCCCGTGATCCTGCTCTGGTAGCAAGCCAGGTCACTCAACAGTTCTGGTGTTCGTTCAGCGATAATTGCTACAAAAATAGAAAAGGCCCTGATCCAGTTTATCATAGACTCTTCAACCCTGAATTCTGCCATTTTCGCCCGCCATACACTGGGGTGCCATCAATCCTTCTGAGTCTTGGCATATTCTAACTCTCGATGATCAGTCAACAATGAAAACATGTTTATGTATTTATTAGCCCACACCATTTCCTTAGTTGCTATAGGAATATGTTGCGCCAAGCTTTCCCGCCTTGAGGGTCCCAGCACCCCTTGTATGCCTTAGCTGCTCGATAATCTGCCTAGCTTCTTCGGCCGGGTCTTCCACAGCCGCGGGTCCCCCCGCTCCCTTCTTCAACCAGGGTAACACAGCCGCCAACTGAAGCGCTAATTCAGGAGGCATTTGGTCGTTATCCAGCGGTGTGATAACCACAGGGATTGGGAATCCCCCATCTGGTATGGGTATCGGGCTGGACGCTGGTGCTACTGGGACCAGTGGGACCTCCATCGGGACTGGGGCCTCGCTAGGACCCGCTTTCCCCTTCCTCTTTTTCCCCATATCCCCCCCTGGGGTAATGTTTGGAAAAGCAGGTCCCACAATCCTCTTAGGTCGCCCTGAGGGCCCTGCTTGGGCCTCCACTCATTTCCGGAGGTCCGCCAAGCCACGACCCAGCTGGTCTACTTTACCGAATTTTCTGTCCATCGCTGACACTCGGTTCACCAGTGTGCGCAGCATTCGTTCCATCTCGGAGCTCTTTCCATTTTTCTTGCCAGGCATATCTGCCTTCTGCTTTATCTCTGCCTGCTGTCCAGTAGCGACTCGGACTCCAGCTACGCCTTGACGACTGAAACAGAAAAAACAACGATTACACGTTCAAAAAACTGCAGCTTGTTCCCTTGAGGGCTCACGAGCGATGAGTGGTGCAGCCTTCAGAGCGCAGGAACAAGAGGATGCTTTCCTGGATTCCCGCGCCTTTTATCCAGCAGCGGGAAGGCGGGGCCGCGACCCCATCCCACCCATAGGTGCACGGACTTCCGGGCGGGTGTTTAGGACAACCCTTTTAGGTGGCAGGGGCGTGCTCTGACCACGCCGCTATGGGCATACCGGCCGGGACACGCCCCCCGCCCGCAACGGTTTCCCGGGGGATCGGGGCACCCATCCATACGTTCGGTGTGACCGAGTGGTCTCCCCTTTCCATTAGTAGTGTATGGTGAATGTGAAAGTGCAGAACTATAAGGAAGTGCTACAGCATAAGTCTATAAGGTGTTTACTTATAGTATACTGTAGTACTTTCCAAGCACTTGAATGTAACATATTTGCACAAATATGTTACAAGTCCATGCTTCCTTTTGTACTGCTGGTGAAACTGCCTAGGTGAATTTGTAAGTGTTAGGGGCAGATTTACAACCCCCTTGTGCCTCTTTTACACCGCCGTTGCATCACTTTTGTGATGCAGTGGTGGTGCAAAAGATGCACCATGGTGCGTGGTATTTACAATGTGACGCATCTGAGAGGTGCATCACATTGTAAATCTCTGTACCAGAAGGAGGTATTCCTGCGCCGGGGGGGGGAGGTGTTCCGGCGCAGGAACACCTCCTAAGAGTGGCTGAGTGAAATCTACAAGATTCCACGTTGTCACTTTTGGGCTCATGCTGCGTCAAAACCCTGCACCTGCTTTAAGCAGGCGTAAAGATTGACACAGCATTCTGAGCATAGGGCCACCAGAGTATTGCTGGAGATGTGTTGCACTTGCAACACAACTCAAGCAATGCGCCGCCTCTACAGCACAGATGCATCACATATCTGTGCCGTTTTTGCCCCATGGTGCACAACATTGTAAATACGGCGCATCCATAGTGGTGGAGTCATGGTGCTCAATAACTGGCATATCCCTGGGGATGTGCCAGTTATTGTATATCTGCCCCTTAGTGTTTTAATGCAGTCAATGGATTACTACACACTGATGAATGACTCACTACAAAACTAAAACTGCAGCAACAGAGTGTTTGGTGGAAGTGTAAGGATACAGACTGGGGAATTAAAGGTATAAATCACAATTTTGCAGGTGCATAGAACACTGCATACATTGTCTACAGGGGTTTGAAGCAGTGCATGGCCTAAGGTCTACTTTGCTGCATAAGTACTTAGGAACTGAGTAGATGATTATAGTTCTGCAAGCAGAGTGTCTGACTGAATTTATAAGAGCTTCAGTTTTAGCACAGTGCATAGATAAGCACATACTGCGGAATAGCTCACTACAATACTGAAACAGCAGTGCCAGAGTGTTTAGTAAAAGTGTAAAGATACAGGGTGGGGAATTGAAGGTATAAAAGACAAGTTTACAGGTACATAAAAGACCGCATGCATAGTGTATAGGGGTTTGAAGCAGTCCATGCCCTAAGGCCTACTTTGCTGCATGACTACTTAGGTACTGAGTGGATGATTACAGTTCTGCAAGAAGAGTGCCTGACTGAATTTATAACACCTTCAGTGTTAGCACAGTGCATATATAAGCACATACTGTTCAATGGCTCACTACAATACTGAAACAGCAGTGTCAGAGTGTTTGGTGGAAGTGTAAGGATACATATTGGGGAATTGAAGACATAAAACACAAGTTTGCAGGTGCATAGAACACTGCATGCAAAGTCTAGAGGGGTTTGAAGCAGTCCATGGCCTAAGGCCTACTTTGCTCCTTGAGTACTTGGGTATTGACTGGATTCTTGCAATTCTGCAAGGAAAGTACCTGACTGAATTTATAACAGCTTCAGTTTTAGCACAGTACATAGATAAGCACATATTGCTGAATAGCTCACTAGAATACTGAAACAGCAGTGTCAGAGTGTTTGGTGCAAGTGTAAGGATACAGACTGGTGAATTGAAGGTATAAAACACAGGTTTGCAGGTACATAGAAGACTGAATGCATAGTGTATAGGGTTTTGAAGCAGTACATGCTCTAAGGCTTACTTTAATGCATGAGTACTTAGGTACTGAGTGGATGAGAACAGTTCTGCAAGGAGAGTGCCTGACTGAATTTATAACAGATTCAGTTTTAGCACAGTGCATAGATAAGCACATACTGCTGAATGGCTCACTACAATACTGAAACAGCAGTGTCAGAGTGTTTGGTGGAAGTATAAGGATACAGACTGGGGAATTGAAGGTATAACAACAAGTTTGCTGTTGCATAGAACACTGCATGCATAGTCTATAGGGGCTTGCAGCAGTCCATGGCCTCAGACCGACTTTAATGCATGACTACTTAGGTACTGAGTGGATGAGAACAGTTCTGCAAGGAGAGTGACTGACTGAATTTATATCAGCTTCAGTTTTAGCACAGTGCATAGATAAGCATATACTACTGAATGACTCACTACAATACTGAAACAGCAGTGTCAGAGTGTTTGGTGGAAGTGTAAGGATACAGACTGGGGAATTGAAGGTATAAACCACAGGTTTGCAGGTGCATAGAACACTGCATGCATAGTCTATAGGGGTGTGAAGCAGTCCATGCCCTAAGGCATTCTTTGCTCCATGAGAACTTGGGTACTGACTGGATGATTACAGTTCTGCAAGGACAGTGCATGAATGAATTTATAAGAGTTTCAGTTTTAGCACAGTGCATAGATAAGCACATACTGCTGAATGGCTCACTACAATACTGCAACAGCAGTGACAGGGTGTTTGTGTAAATGTTGAAGATATTAAAGAAAAGTTTACAGGTGCATAGAACACTGCAAGCATAGTCTATAGGGGTATTGAAGCACTGTATGCCCTAAGGCCTACTTTGCTGCATGAGTACTTAGATACTAGTGGATGATTACAGTTCTGCAAGGAGAGTGCCAGACTGAATATATAACAACTTCACTTTTAGCACAGTGCATAGATAAGCACATACTACTGAATGGCTCAGTAAAATACTGCAACAGCAGTCACAGATTGCTTGGTAGAAGTGTAAGGCTACAGACTGGGGAATTGAAGGTATAAAAGAGAACTTTGCAGGTAGATACAAGACTTCATGTATAGTGCATGGGGATTTCAACCAGTCCATGCCCTGAGACCTACTTTGCATACTTTAAATCAATAGAATATTGTAAAGAGTGTGTAAGTGAATCTATAAGTGCTTGACTTTTAGTACAGTGAATGCATTAGTACATAGTGCTCAATGCTTTATTATTATTAAACAATACATTTATTCTTCTGACATCTGATATTTTAACAGAACTTCTAAAAGAAATTCATTTTCTATTTCTTCATCATCATATTGCTCGTTAATAATTTCTGAATTTATGTCTTCCAAAAATTCGACCTCATCCAGTGCTTCTAAAAAATCAGCATCAAAGCTTTCATCTTCGAAATTACAGCTGATATCTGCAGTACTGATGTCTAGTACTTCAATCTCGCTGTCTGTTAGAGGTTGGTTTAGTTCTTCAATGAAACTGTTGGTGATTTCCACTGTCTCTTTGGCATTATTCTGCTCTCTTTCCATAACTAATCTGTTATGTTGTAGGTCCTTGCACAAAAATATAAACACTTCACTATATCAGTCTTCTTAATACATAATACAAAACTAGCTTTATGAACTAATTTGGCATCAAAAAAAATTATATAAATACCATTTTCTAATAACATTTTAACAGTAGACTTCTAGTACTTTACTAGGTTATATAAATATAATTACTTATAAAGATATCCTGTTCTTAAGTTTTTGTAAAATTTGAAACCAGTCACTCCTTATGACTATAGAAAAAGACTCAGGCTGTTATAGTAAAATGCAGTACTAAAAAATGTAGAATATGTCTATTCACTTTACCCGTTCCAAACTAGTAAATGTATTTCAGTAAAATGCAAGGGATACTGTTGGTTGTCAAGAATAACACTGTGTATCTGTGTGTATTTAGGTACCATTATCACACTAGTTTTTCAGTACTTTATGTGTTTTCACACACATCAATCCTTAAAGACCTATCCAGTACTCACCTTTTAACATAATTAGAAAGTAGTCATTGCTTATATAAGTCAAAAATACTCATAGCAACAGGTATAGAACGCCACTTTAACACAAAGTATTGTTTATAATGCGGACATATTTACAAAGAGAAGAAAAGCTACACACCGTAACTTATCCTGTCCTTCTAAACAAAAAAACAATATCTGAAAACACTCTCTGTGACATATTTTACATTGAACAATTTGGTCTCTTTTAATCCTGAAACTCCCTGGTATCTACTAACCAAGCATGTCTTTCTATTCAAAACCATGCTGGTGCGTTGCAGAAAGCTATTCTGGAGCCATGTTCCATGGTATACATTTCTGTAATAAAACTCTGTGGCACTTTCTTAATATATGTTCAACGATAGTACATACATGACTAGGGACACTCAGTATATATATAAACTTTCTGATATACCTTTAAAAGATACAAACCATCTTTGCACAGATATGTACTCTGTCCATCTTTTGTTTCTTCAGGTGTGTAGAAGCACAGCACATTCCCCATTTTTTATAGTTATTTATACTTACCTTAAAAATAATTAAAAAAAAGTATATATTATGAGATTAGCATCTGAGGAAGACAAGAAAAAATACAGTTACAATATATATTCTACAACACAGAATAATTTCTAAAACATTTCATTTGCCTTTTTTGCTGTTCTCAGAATATATTGAATTTCACTAGAAACGGTGAGTTCAATTGTACTCATCACATAACAGCTGGCAAAAAAGATTATCTTAAAAAAACATTCAACATTCTCAATAACTATCTAAGAAATAGAAATAAAACATATGTTAAAAGTTTTTTTTCCGAGAGCAATTTCTTACATAAATATGAGACATGTCAAACTCTCATAAAGTAACAAAACATTATTATTAATTTTCATACACTGTAAATAATATTATTTACAAATATATGCTAACAAAATATTCAACAAAAAGTCCTTAATTGTTTTAGATACTTTTCCTCATGGCCAAATAGTATTTGTCAAATCCTTAGTTTGGAAGTTGTTCAATAGTAATCCTGAGCGTCAGCCTCCCAGCCTTCTGATCTGAAACCACCAAATCATTTGCGGCGTCCCCCAGGGCTCATCCCTCAGCTCAACGCTATTCAACATCTACATGGCCACCCTCACACAAGTGGCCCGCCATCATAAACTCAACATCATCTCCTACGCTGATGACACCCAGCTCATCATCTCCCTCACCAAGGAGCCACATACCCCCAAAACTAACCTCCACGAGCGAATGAAAGCCGTTGCCGTCTGCATAAGGAACAACTTTCTAAACCTGAACTTGGATATGACAAAGGTACTCATCCTCAGACCACCTCATCAGCGTGGGATGACTCCTGGTGGCCAACTACACTGGGAACAGTATCAACACCCACCAAACATGCACACAAACTAGAATTCATCTTCAACTCCTCCCTCTCCATATCTAAACAAGTCAACACTGTCTCCTCCTCCTGCTACAACACACTCCTCATGCTCTGCAGGATCTACAAGTGGATCCTGACCAAAAGTAGAAGAACAGTGACACAGGCCCTTGTCAGCACCAGACTGAACTATGGCAATGTACTCTACGCAGAAATCCCAGCCAAACACCTACAACGGCTACAACGAATCCAAAACTCCTCTGCGCAACTGATTGTCAATGTCCCCTGCCACAGATACATCAACCCCTACCTGAGAGACCTACACTGGCTCCACATCGACAAAAGGATCACCTTCAAGCTCCTCACCCACGCTCACAAAGCCATCACAGCACCGCACTAGCCTATCTTAACAGCAGTAATCCTGAAAGGCCAATTTTTGCTCCTGAAACTTTGGCTTCAAAAATATTAGGTAAGCATTTGGTAATTCTTAAAGCAAACGTTGTTTAAAAACCAATTGACTATCATTACAATGTATCCAACCTTTAGCACATTTTAAATAAGCAGTGTAATGTCCAGATGTTGTATAAGGACCATCATAAAAATAACTGCTACAGCCACAAAAGTTCTTCCTGATATTGATACTTGAGTAGCAACAAAATTCTTAATTAAAGTTTCCAATTTTTTTCCATCAGCTGTACAACGTTGCATCATTAAAATGACAAAGGGCCATATGTATGTAATTTTTGTTTTGCGATTCACAAATTGCGATTTTTGGGGAATCGCAATTAGAGAATTGCAAAACGAAATGTAGGTAGGATTAGCAATTTTTTTTGCGAATCCCAATTATTCCATGTTTCCTTATTAATATGGGGATCCGTCCGCCATCCTTGCCCGTCAGCCACCTTTCTTCCCCCGCCATATTACAATGATGGGGGGACCGTGGCAGAGGGGAAAACCGCGGCAGAAAAGGCCTGATATGGTGGCGGTGTCTATCAGACACCGCCAGCCATATTAGGATGGCCTGAGAGGAATGCCTTTCCATGGCGGCAATGCCGCCATGAAAAGGCATACGGTTCCTGCTTTGGGGGCCCGGTGCGGGCCCCCAGGGTGAAGGGTGGGTGGGGGGTGCACATAGGGGGTATCTATGGTACCCCCCTGCGTTTCACAGCACAACATGGCAGGCACCGCCCGGTGCCTGTCATGTTGCGCTGTGAAACGCACAACACACATTTTTCACATTGCGGTGGCCGGTCCGCCGCAATGTTAAAAATGCGGGATGCATCCGCCACTGTGGCGGGTGCATCCTAATTGGGGGCACGGTTCATCCGCCCTTGTGGCGGACGGTACCGGCCCCTGACAGGATGGCGGAAGGACTTTGTGCGTCCGCCATCCTAATGGACCCCATAGTTTTGCAGCACTTCATAGAGACAAATGTTCTCAAGATGATGACTTTTATTTGCATAATATGTATCCAACATATTTGTTTTCACAATATCTGTACTTTCTTGCTATTTTTCAGCTAATTATTCAATTTCTTGTACAGATTTAAGCACTTGATTTTGTGTTGCAGCATGACCTAAACTCATCCAAATAATTCTTCTAGATTTGGAGTATAGACTTGTAGATGATAAGCGATCTGAGCATTCATACGCTCCAATTTCACGATGAGATAACATCTTCAAACTATAACTGTATAATTTCTTACTTAGACTCTGAACTATGGCAATGTACTCTACGCAGAAATCCCAGCCAAACACCTACAACGAGTACAACGAATCCAAAACGCCTCCGCGCAACTGATTGTCAATGTTCCCTGCCACAGATACATCAACCCCTACCAGAGAGAGACCTACACTGGCTCCACATCAACAAAAGGATCACCTTCAAGCTCCTCACCCACGCTCACAAAGCACTCCACAACACCGCACTAGCCTATCTTAACAGCAGTAATCCTGAAAGTCCAAATTTTGCTCCTAAAACTTTGGCTTCAAAAATATTAGGTAAGCATTTGGTAATTCTTAAGGCAAACGTTGTTTAAAATCCAATTGACTATCATTACAATGTATCCAACCTTTAGCACATTTTAAATAAGCAGTGTAATGTCCAGATGTTGTATAAGGACCATCATAAAATTAATTGCTACAGCCACAAAAGTTCTTCCTGATATTGATACTTGAGTAGCAACAAAATTCTTAATTAAAGTTTCCAATTTTCTTCCATCAGCTGTACAATGTTGCATCATTAAAATGACAAAGGGCCATATGTAGGTAATTTTTGTTTTGCGATTCTCAAATTGCGACCGCGGCAGAAAAGGCCTGATATGGTGGCGGTGTCTATCAGACACCGCCAGCCATATTAGGATGGCCTGGGAGGAATGCCTTTCCGTGGCGGCAATGCCGCCATGAATAGGCATACGGTTCCTGCTTTGGGGGCCCGTTGCGGGCCCCCAGGGTGAAGGGTGGGCGGGGGGTGCACATAGGGGGTACCTATGGTACCCCCCTGCGGTTCACAGCACAACATGGCAGGCACCGCGCCGTGCCTGTCATGTTGTGCTGTGAACGGCACAACACGCATTTTTCACATTGCGGTGGCCGGTGCTTTAAGTATCGTTCGCCGCAATGTTAAAAATGCGGGATGCACCCGCCACTGTGGTGGGTGCATCCTAATTGGGAGCTTGGTTCCTCCGCCCTTGTGGCGGACGGTACCGGCCCCCGACAGGATGGCGGAAGGACTTTGTGCGTCCGCCATCCTAATTGACCCGATAGTTTTGCAGCACTTCATAGAGACAAATGTTCTCAATATGATGACTTCTATTTGCATAATATGTATCCAACTTATTTGTTTTCACAATATCTGTACTTTCTTGCTATTTTTCTGCTAAATATTAAATTTCTTGTACAGATTTAAGCACTCGATTTCGTGTTGCAGAATGACCTAGACCATGGGTACTCACAAACTTTCTCTCGGGGGCCAAATTTACAGTGTGGTTTGTGTCCGAGGGCCGCACCGGTGGGGGTGGGGTCAGTGGGGGGGCGGGGCTAGAGCAACAAAAAAAACTGTGACCATGAGGTTGAACACAAGTCCCTGCAGCAGACGCCTTCGTCCACTGAGCTACCAGACCCGGCATACACACCTCTCTCTCTCTCTCTCTCCCTCTCTCTGACTCCCTCCCTCTATCTATCTCTCTCTGCCTCTCTCCCTCCATCCCTCTTTCTCCCTCTCTCCCTCCCCGGTCTCCCTCTGTCTCACTCACTCTGACTGTCTCACTCCCTCTCACTCCCTTTCTTTCCCTATCTCACCCTCATTCTGACTGTCTCACTCCCTCTCCCTCTCTCCTTCCCTCTCCCTTCATCTCCTTCCCTCTCCCTCCCCTTCCTTCTCCCTCCCTCTTCCTCCCTCTCCCTTCCCTTCCCTTCCCTTTCCATTCCTCTCCTTCCCTTCCTCACCCTCACTCCCCTTCCCTTGTAATTTGTAATTTGTAATTTGTAATTTGTAACTGGGTTTTGTATCGCGCCAACTCACCGACAGGTCTCAAAGCGCTACTGACCAAGTACAGCAACAAGAAACAAGATGAGAGTATAGAAGTGTCTTCCCCTTACTCCCCTTCCCCCTATTCCCCCTCTCCCTCCCTCACTCCCCTTCCCTCACCCTCACTCCCTCCCCTTCCCTCTCTCCGTCCCTCACTCCCCTTCCATCACTCCCCTTCCCTCACTCCCCTTCCCTCACTCCCTCACTCCCCTTCCCTCCCTCCCTCCCCCACTCCCTCGCCTCACTCCCTCGCCTCACTCCCTCGCCTCACTCCCTCGCCTCACTCCCTACCCTCACTCCCTCACTCTCTTCCCTCACTCCCTTCCCTCACTCCCTTCCCTCACTCCCTCCCCTTCCCTCACCCCCTCCATCACCCCTCCCTCCCTCCCTCACTCCCTCCC
This sequence comes from Lissotriton vulgaris, assembly GCF_964263255.1. Lineage (NCBI taxonomy): Eukaryota > Metazoa > Chordata > Amphibia > Caudata > Salamandridae > Lissotriton > Lissotriton vulgaris. Next base: position 239,656 of record NW_028251417.1, read on the forward strand.
CTTCCCTCGCTTCTTCCCTCACGTCCATCACTCCCTTCCCTCACTCCCGTCCCTCACTCCCTTCCCTCACTCCCTTCCCTCACTCCCCTTCCCTCACTCCCTCCCTCCCCTTCCCCCATCCCCTCCCTCACCCCTCCCTCCCTCCCCTTCCCTCACTCCCTTCCCTCACTCCCCTTCCCTCACTCCCTCCCCTTCCCTCACTCCCCTTCCCTCATTCCCTCACTCCTTCCCTCACTTCCCTTACCCCACTCCCCTTCCCTCACTCTCCTTCCCCCTATTCCCCCTCTCCCTCCCCTACTCCCCTTCCCTTACTCCCCTTCCCTCACTCCCTCCCCTTCCCTCACACCCTCACTCCCTTCCCTCAGTCCCCTTCCCGCACTCCCTTCCCTCATTCCCTTCCCTCTTTCCCTTCGCACATTCCCTTCGCTCATTCCCTTCCCTCATTCCCCTTCCCTCACTCCCTTCCCTCACTCCCTTCCCTTACTCCCCTTCCCTCACTCCCTCACTCTCCTTTCCTCACTCCCTCCCTCATTCCCCTTCCCTCATTCCCCCCTTCCCTGACTCCCTCCCTCACTCCCCTCCCTCACTCCCCCTTCCCTGACTCCCTTCCCTCACTCCCTTCCCTCACTCCCCTTCCCTCACTCCCTTACTTGCCTTCCCTCACGCCCTCACTCCCCTTCCCTCACTGCCTCCCTCATTCCCCTTCCCTCACTGTGCCTCCTGCACTCCTTCGCCCTCATCCCTCTGTCACCCTCATCCCTCTATCGCCCTCCTCCCTCTGTCTGTCTGTCTCCTTTTTTCTGTCTCCATTTATCTGTCTCCATTTCCCTCCCTCTGTCTCTGTGCCTCTACCTCCCTCTGTCACCCCACCCTGCCTGTGTCACCCGGGCTGAGACAGCTTCCCCAGCGCGCACAGACACACAGTACCACCCGAGCATTTCACAGGTCTTCAAAAAGACCATTTGCTTGTGAATGGGGCATTGCTGTATTTTACACCCTCTTTGCGCCCCTGCAGCTCCACTCTGGCTTCGCAGGAATAAATTGCCTGCCCCCCACAGAGCAGCAGAGTGTTTGCAGACAGTCTTTGTAAACACGGATACTATGTTTCATGGTCCGCGGGCCGCCACGGAAGGCTTGCCGGGCCGCTGCTGGCCCGCGGGCCATACTATGAGTACCCGTGACCTAGACTCATCCAAATAATTCTTCTAGATTTGGAGTATAGACTTGTAGATGATAAGCAATCTGAGCATTCATATGCTCCAATTTCTCGATGAGATAACATCTTCAAACTATAACTGTATAATTTCTTACTTAGACTCTTCTCGTGGGAAATCTCTTCCTACATTTCCTTCAATTCCATCTTTTCTGATTTTGTTATATAGGATGTTACATATCGAGCAACAGCAAAAGAATTGTCCGCAACGTATTGAATATCCATGTTAACATTCCACATGGACAAAATAACTGGGTTGTAGTCATTTATATATTTTGACTCTTCATTTCTTCTTAAGTTGTAGGTATTTTTTGGAGACTTTCTTGTGATAGTATGTTGTGGAGAAGACATTCAACTGTTCACCCTTCCTTCACTCGTTTGCAGGCCAAATGGCGAGGGATCTTTTGTGCCACACAATACTCAGCGTTTGCGCGCGGCGCATTAATCTGGGTCAGACCGGGTACTCCCTTCCGGGTGCTCCGGCGGGTGGTAGATAGGGAGGGCAGGTATGCGCTTCTGGAGGGAATACTTGACGGACAGGGAATACTCCTAGGCAGCATTTACGCCCCTAATACGGATCAGGATAAATTCTGGGACCACCTCACGGGCATTTTGGCCCAGTTCACTACAGTTCCGTGGGTGCTAGGGGGTGACTATAACTGCACGCTGGACCCCACCCTAGACCGCTCGCACCCTCCCCCCGCACACTCCCCGGTTCCCCGGCAGGCAGAGCTCTTCAGGGCATGGACCACGCATTGGGCGCTCACTGACGCATGGCGACACCTACACCCACTGGATCGCATTTACTCCTTCCACTCGATTCCACACAACCTCCGGGTCCACCTCGACCGATTCCTCTGCTCTGCACCAATCCTCCCTAAGATAACATCTACAGACTACCTAGGTCGGGTCCTCTCAGATCATGACGCCCACATCCTTCGTCTGACCTGGCGCTCCCCGCACCCACCAGTCCCCACTTGGCGCCTCCCCAGGGATTGCCTATCAGATCCAGTCTTCAGAGACGCACACAAAACCAGCATACAAGATTACTTCACACACAACACGAACACGGCATCGTCGGTACTGGTAGAGTGGGACGCGTTTAAAGTAGTGGCAAGGGGAGAATGCATCAAACAGGTAGTAGGGGTTTGTTGCACATTGGAACAGACACTCCTATCCTCAGAGCAGAAACTAGCCGCACTCACTAAACGGCCTGACGACTCGGAGGAACACGCCGTGCTTACGGCTGAGGCTAAGTCGGAGTATCAGACTGCCTGAGCTGACCTCCGAAAATACAATTTTAGGGCTTACGCCTCTAAGGTGCATAAGGACAGAGACAAAACAGGGGCGCTACTGGCCTGGATGGCGAGGCAGGACACCGAAATCAAGCCAATCACGGATATTATCAATCCCGAAGGTGTGCTAGTGCGCTCACAGGCCGAGATCCTCCTGGCGTTCTAGCGCCACTATGCACAAGTGTACGGGACCCCGGCCCAGTACACCCCGTCTTCTGTGGATCGTTTTTTAGACCCGCTGACGTTACCCGCGATAGCGGATGTTGACAAGCGCACACTCGACGCCAAGATAGTACCCTCAGACATCACCCAGGCGATACGTGCCATGTCTCGGAATAAAGCGCCGGGACTGGACGGCTTCCCACTAGAATACTACTCGACATTCTCTCCCCTAGTGGTCCCCCGTCTATCACGGATGTTCGGGGCGTCTCTTCATTTAGGGAGATTACCCCAGTCACTGCGGGAGTCCGTGATTGTCACCTTTCCCAAACCCCACAGAGATCCAATCCACATGGGGTCGTATCGTCCCATCAGGCTCCTGTCGGCTGACTGTAAGATCCTGGGGAAAATCCTGGCTGATCGGTATGCACAGGTCATACGCCCACTAGTCCACCCCGACCACCTCCCAGAACCTCCGCCGAGTCTTCCATGTTCAGGATCAGGTACGTGACAGATTTCCCCGTGCCGCCTGTCTCATTATGGACCTGGAGAAGGCGTTCAACACCCTCACCTGGCCCTATTTATTCTCAGTCCTGCGGCACCTCAACATCGGCCCGACACTCACGGCGTACACACGCCTTCTGTATACCGATCTAACCACTCGAATTCGTATCGGGAAACGCATATCACCGGCGTTTGGAGTCCGGCGAGGCACAAGACAAGGGTGCCCCCTGTCGCCCCTCTTATTCGCGCTGGCAGTCAAGCCGCTGGCGGTTGGGCTGCGCCTGGAGGGTGTACACTGGGGCATTCCACTTGCGGACGGCGCGCATTGCGTCTCCATGTACGCGGACGATCTTCTCATACACGTCCGAGACATCGAAACGGACCTGGCCCCCATAGGGGCAACGCTGGCGGAATTTGCAGATGCCTCGGGACTACAGGTGAACTGGGACAAGTCCACAGTCTACCCCTTTCACCCGAGCCTACCCCCCCGGGAAGTCAAGCTCGGACCGCATAAACTCTCATGGTCCGTAGAGGCTCCCCGGTACCTCGGTGTCCGCCTGTACCATTCTCCAGCAGACATTTTTGAGGGTAATCACCGCAGAGCACTCGCTGATCTCCGCCCGACTGTTGCTTTCTGGAATAAGCTCTTGTTGGCCCCAATAGGACGGATAGCCCTGGCTAAAATGGTGATGCTTCCCCGACTCCTTTACCATTTCACGAATTTACCGGTGGTACCACCCAGGTCCTTCTTCCGCGACGTCGACTCCCTCCTAGGCACCCTTATCTGGGGCGAGGGCCGACACAGGGTTGCCCTGAAAACTCTCCAACTTCCCACGACACAGGGAGGGCTCGGAGCTCCGTCCTTCGAGTCATATTTCCTCGCGGCACAGCTCTAATGGCTGTCATACTGGACGGCGGACTGTTACCCTCAGGAGACTGTTACCTCGACCGGCAGGTTCGCCACCCCGGAACTCACCCGTCTTCTCCTCCCGGGCACCAAGCCACGGCGCACATACCCCCTTCAGGTAGCGATAGCGCGCCGGTGCATGATGCGGATCCACCGGATATCCCCCAGTAGACCTCCGTACTCCCCGCTACTGCCGTTGATAGGCAGCCCCAGGCAGGACTCCTACTTCACGGCTCCACTGTTCACCGAATGGTCACACTGTGGCATCACGGATCTGGAATCGATCTTTGAGGAAGGCCAGCTGAAATCACTCGACCGCCTGGTCGCTGAATACGGGCTCCCCCGGGTCAATTCCTCAGATATAGACAGCTGCTCGATGGGTACCGGCCCCATTTCAATCTCCGAACTGGCGAGCCAGACACGCATCCAGTAATACATACTATCCTGCATATGGGAGTGGGACGCCACTTGGTCACCTGGCTCTATAAATCCATCCGGGAACTCTCACACGCTCCCCTGACGACCTTACGTGCTACATGGGAGGAGGACATAGGTCGCGCACTACACGACTCGGAATGGACTAAAGCACTTGAGGCCCCAAAACGCGTCTCTAGGAACGCCCGCTTCAAAAACATCCAATTTTATATCTTACACAGGGCATACCTCACCCCAGCGCGATTGCAGAAGTTCTATCCCTCCACACCATTCCTATGCCCCAGATGCTACTCCCCTGCTGCGGATTTTTGTTACATGTTTTGGAGTTGTCCCAAACTTCATCCCTTATGGCGGGCAGGACACGGTACACTGTCGGAACTCACAGGTCTCACTACACTAGCCACCTGGGAGTCCAGCGCACTAGGCATCTTTCATGTCCCTAAGCAAGACCCGGTGCATAGACGCTTGTGTCCTTAGCGCTCCTGTTGGCAAACAGATGCATAGCCATGCACTGGCGATCCTCGGAGGGTCCTCCTATAGCACCATGGACGGGGGCGGTCTGTAAGTGGGCGGCGGCGGAAGAGGATGCTCTTAGAGAGGAAGAAGCCAGGGCGCGTGTAAAATTCCCATATCCATGGAATGGGCCATGCTCCTCCACAGCTTCCGGCAGTCCACACGTACAGGAGACCCACCTACTCCTCCCCCCCCGCCCGAGAGGACCAGTAGTCTCTACCTGGTGTCAACCATCCCAGGGCCGACTCCCGGTACCCCCCACATCCTGGTCGAATTCTCATATGTCATACCACCCATCTCGTTACTCACATACACAGGATGTATCCACCCCCTATCCGTCCCGCTCCCCCCCCCTTGGAGTGCAAACTGGATAGCTCAGTAGCCCCCCCCCCCGACGCCCGACACCAGTATCCCCTTGCTTAGACCCTGCTAGCGCCCACATGCTTCCCTCCCACAGTTTTGTCCCCCCTGTTCTCTGGTAGCACCGTTATGTGGACTGTACAGACCCCGATCCTACGCTCTTGAGGCGGGCACTTACATACCTGTCATTATTCATCGTCCTCTTGGCGACGCAGGTTCACTGTCTCCCAGCCTGCAGACATATTTGCACGATCTGTACTGACTAATTGAGGACATGTATACTTGTACCAGTTGTATAAAACAAGAAAACGTTGCGCGCCTAGCTGTTCGTGGCTGAATGTTGAGGCCACGTCAGCAGATTATTTACACTGTGCCCATATACTTTGATGCAACAATAAAAACAAATTAAAAAAAAAAAAAAAACTGTTCACTCTTCCTTTTGATATTACAGGACGTGGAAATCCAAAACGACGTTTGGTGTAGAATTTGTCCTTAGATTTGTACTTTCGACAACAGTATTTCTCACAACGATGGCTTTGGAATTGTAAGACTTGTTGTCTTAAGTCTTTTTCTTCTGTGCTTTTGGGTATAGCACATGTAGCATATTCTTCAATAAAAGACAACACAGTATCATCCAAATTTGTTCCGAATTTGGGGGCATCTTTGATCCATATTAGCATATGCATGTGAGGAGCACCTCTCGCTTGATACTCCTTTCTCCAAAAGAAATCCACAACTCCTCCAAGAGGAGGATTTTTTCATAGGTGATAAAAGACATCATAGTTTCAAATCTATGATTGAACTATCTGCATACATTAACTGGATCCAAAGAGCACAAATCTCCAGGTGTCTTGTATTCAATATTTACTTTATTTGAATTTGCCTCTCGAAGAAATTGAAGTAAATCATCCCAAGCATGTTCAGCACAGCTTGGAGTAAGGAACCATGTAGGAGTTCCTAAGTTCCTTAGCATATATTTAAGTTCTCCATGATGATGGTACCAGTACTCATTAGTACCACGTTGACATACCATGAGATTAATCAGCTGATATTCCAAAACATTATCTTTCTGCTGTACTTTATCCATAAATTCCTTTGCCGAAACATTTTGCAGATGTACACCTGTTTTCAATGTATGGTTGACTGCATAAGAAAGTCCATACAAGTCACTCTCAAACAAAAGATGAAACAAATACGGAATACATTTTCGAAATCTTGGATATTCTGCATACAATCTTGATGTCTGGTATTCAGATGCAGGAATCTGCACAGGTCGTTCATCATATCGTCCTCCTTTTACTGTTGGAAACAACTGAGGGAAACAACGAGCTTCCAAGCTTTCTTCCCTTTGCTTCTTTCATTTGGAATAACTCAATAGCTTCTTTTCAAACTGTACCCGCCTGCTGGAATCCTGTTTGCTACCTGTGAGGCTCCCTAGCGCCTCGTGTCTCCTGAGCGCCCACCTCCTTGAAACGCTACTGCTCGCAGGACCCGCTCCGCGGGTCCCGCTTCGCGGCGCTTGCTGTTTGGAGAGCACAGAGGAGGGGAACCTTGTGTGGACTGTGCTGGCAATAAGCGCTGCAGGGCTGCGAGCGTGTTGTTTGCTGGACTCCGAGTTCCAGGAGTCCCTGCTGCGGACCCGCCCGAGTCACCTGGGCCGCTCTCCCTGTCAGCCACGCCCCCTGTGTTAAGACTATATATCGGTCTTGTTGCCTGCGTGGGATTGCTTCTTTTCAAACTGTACCTGCCTGCTGGAATCCTGTTTGCTACCTGTGAGGCTCCCTAGCGCCTCGTGTCTCCTGAGCGCCTACCTCCTTGAAACGCTACTAACCGCAGGACCCGCTCCGCGGGTCCCACTTCGCGGCGCTTGCTGTTTGAAGAGCGCAGAGGAGGAGAACCTTGTGTGGACTGTGCTGGCGATAAGCGCTGCAGGGCTGCGAGCGTGTTGTTTGCTGGACTCCGAGTTCCAGGAGTCCCTGCTGCGGACCGGCCCGAGTCACCTGGGCCGCTCTCCCTGTCAGCCACGCCCCCTGTGTTAAGACCATATATCGGTCTTGTTGCCTGCGTGGGATTGCTTCTTTTCAAACTGTACCCGCCTGCTGGAATCCTGTTTGCTACCTGTGAGGCTTCCTAGCGCCTCGTGTCTCCTGAGCGCCCACCTCCTTGAAACGCTACTGCTCGCAGGACCCGCTCCGCGGGTCCCGCTTCGCGGCGCTTGCTGTTTGGAGAGCGCAGAGGAGGGGAACCTTGTGTGGACTGTGCTGGCGATAAGCGCTGCAGGGCTGCGAGCGTGTTGTTTGCTGGACTCCGAGTTCCAGGAGTCCCTGCTGCGGACCCGCCCGAGTCACCTGGGCCGCTCTCCCTGTCAGCCACGCCCCCTGTGTTAAGACTATATATCGGTCTTGTTGCCTGCGTGGGATTGCTTCTTTTCAAACTGTACCCGCCTGCTGGAATCCTGTTTGCTACCTGTGAGGCTCCCTAGCGCCTCGTGTCTCCTGAGCGCCCACATCCTTGAAACGCTACTGCTTGCAGGACCCACTCCGCGGGTCCCGCTTCGCGGCGCTTGCTGTTTGGAGAGCGCAGAGGAGGGGAACCTTGTGTGGACTGTGCTGGCGATAAGCGCTGCAGGGCTGCGAGCGTGTTGTTTGCTGGACTCCATGTTCCAGGAGTCCCTGCTGCGGACCCGCCCGAGTCACCTGGGCAGCTCTCCCTGTCAGCCACGCCCCCTGTGTTAAGACTATATATCGGTCTTGTTGCCTGCGTGGGATTGCTTCTTTTCAAACTGTACCCGCCTGCTGGAATCCTGTTTGCTACCTGCAAGGCTCCCTAGCGCCTCGTGTTTCCTGAGCGCCCACCTCCTTGAAACGCTACTGCTCGCAGGACCCCCTCCGCGGGTCCCGCTTCGCGGCGCTTGCTGTTTGGAGAGCGCAGAGGAGGGGAACCTTGTGTGGACTGTGCTGGCGATAAGCACTGCAGGGCTGCGAGCGTGTTGTTTGCTGGACTCCGAGTTCCAGGAGTCCCTGCTGCAGACCCGCCCGAGTCACCTGGGCCGCTCTCCCTGTCAGCCACGCCCCTCTCATTTAGACTACTATAAATCTCGCACAAGACTTCCGCTGCGCGGGAGCGCGCGGGAAGCGCCCGGGAGAAGCCCGGGACAAGGGCTGGACCGTCTGCGGCCGTCAGAGGCTGAAGTAGGCTGGGCTGGGCCCCGTCCCTTTGAATTTTGTTATAATTAATATTGTTTACTTCTCCCTATTCACCTCTCCAGGTCACATACGGTGTATGTGTCTTGATAGGCTATTATTGTGTCACTGCTCTTTGTAAATTCTATAGTATCTTCCCTAGCTTACACATGACAGCAAACAAACTCCTTTCTGGTCGCGTCTTAGTGGGGAGATCTGGTTCTAAAACTAAATCGAACCCCTTACGTAATAAAATCACTTCCTCAATGCAATTGAAAGGCCAATGTCAGCTTTTTAATTTATGGGAGAAAGGGAAGGACAAGGCTTCAGAGACCCATCCCCTCACGGAAGCTTTAGAGGATAATGTTCCTGAGCTAGTTAACATCACTAACAAGGATAACTCTATCCTGGTCACGGTTCCTGTCCAGCTTCAGCTTGCATCTCCGTCTCCCGAAACAGTGGGGGGTTTCCCTTTGGTGTCCACTGATTCGCAATGGAAAATGGAGCTTCCTCATGAGGCCTTGGGGTGTAATGTTAGAAAATCTGACAATGCCATCTCCCCCCAATCTTCTCATTTGGTAGCACCTAATTCTATAGAGAATCCTATTATTTCTTCAGTTTTGCCTACTAATTCTGCTATTCCGGAGGGTGATTTTACATTACCAGATATTGACTTAATAGCTCATAAAGGTTTATTGAGACTCCCCGAGGATAATGTCAGGGTTAACTCTAACACTGCCGAAGCTATTACAATTTCTAGTCCCTGTCCTCTTAGTAGTACCCCTTCAAACAAATTAGATTTTTCTCTAGCTCAGTTAAATTTTACTTCTTGTTCTGGCCCCAATCTGAACAATTTGCCTGTGAGCCCTCCAAGTACTAACAATAAGCTAATCTCCAATTCCTTGTCTTCTTTGGAATCTTTATTATCTTCTATTCTGAGTTTACTGGAAAAATTTGTTGGAGGTTCGGATTGCATCCTTGATACTGTAACTCAAATCCTAAGAGTACTCTTACATAATAAGAGCAGGTCAGTTCTTGAATGCCTTTCAATGCCTGTTAATTCCTTGGAGATTTCTAATAAGAGATCCCCGAATTAAATAGTAACATTAGACCCAGTTCAAACGCTGTCATATCCTGAAGGTCAGAAAATAAATAAACCAGTAGTCATATCAGTTGATCCTAAGGTTGACAAGGTGGTTTCAGCTGGAGCTAATTGCATAGTTACTCACAACGATGAGATAGACGTGTTACCTGTTTCCCCTGTCATTCAAAATTTGGAAACTCCCTCTCTCTTCCCTATATTCTCGCTACAGGCAAAAAAAAAGGATGAGGCCCTTATAGCTTCTCCAGGTAATGTTGAAAAGATAGTTTCGTCAAAACAAAAAAAGAATAGAATAAAAAAGAGAAAACCCATCCGAAGATTTTCTAAAAAAAGACAGAGGAAACTCCTGTTTGAAAAAAATTTGGAACCGATACTAGAAAATTCCGCCCGGACTGAGCAGTCCTTTGCTACACAGGAAGATATAATTGTTTCTCCTAAAGTGGATTTAGTGACCATAGGGTCTGGTCTTATAAGTTCCTCTAACCACTCTTACCCTAATGTTTTATCATTCCCTGCTAATCCTCTCCCTCCCACTCTTAATCCCTTGGCTAGACCTTTTCTAGACTCATCCACAATTGCACCTATTCCCTTGGTGCCAACTAGGGATAAAACAAATGTAGATACTTTTTTTCTAGATTTTTCTCCTTTATTTGATACTGATCTAATTCTAAATAGATCAGCCTTGCTCATTTGTTTTCAAGAGATTGAAAGCTTAAAATTAATTCAAACTTCGGACCTGGATGTGGTACTTCTTCTTAGCACTACAGTAGGGAGAACAGCAAGGGTGAAATTTCAGTCTAAAGTGGTGTTAAATCATATTTTACAGTGGGCTGAGGAACTACAAATTAGAGAGATTGATGTTACTCCATATTTCGTAGAAAAACGAAGTGAAAGTTTACCCACCAATTTGTCATCTACCTCTAATGTTAATTTGAAGCCTTCAGATTGGTCTTCAGTTAGATCTGAGGACTTAAAAATATGGGTTTCTAAAAATGAAAGGCAAGTTCTTTATAAAAATCCCCCCCTTCCTAAACAAACTTTGAGGGATGATAATTCAAAATGGAGTTGGTTACCGGGAGTTCTCTCTAGTAAATCTTCTTCCTGCCCTAAACCGCATTCAAATTTTTAACAGAGATTTGAAGTTTATTTCTTGGAATACTGCGGGTTTTAAAGATCATAAGGAAAAACTATGTTTCCTACGTTCCCTAGAAGCTGACATAATTTGTCTACAGGAAACGTGGGTGGAAGGTAAATTAACACTAGAAAAAGAGTACTTTGTCTTAGAAGGTAGTGCAATCCATTCTAGGAGAGGTCATGCGAAGGGTGGAATAGCATGCTTATTATCTAATAGAATTAATTGGAACTATTCTCACTATCTTGATCCGGATAAATTGTTTCAGGCAATAACTTTAAAAAACGTATTCAAGGATTGCCCCAATAGATTGCTTGTTTTGATAAATAGTTATATTCCCCCAAACTGCTGTTTCAATGATGGTTTAAAAGTACTCTTCTCCTTCATAACTAAAATTATGGACACTATCCCCTTCTCTTATATATTATTATTCGGGGACCTGAACTGTAACATATCTAATTGTGGGCTTGATTTGTTTAGAAATAAACTTAGGGAAGAATCTCTTATTATACCTCAGGCCTTGTTTCCATCTAATATTAAATCCAATAAAAGAGGTAAATTAGTTCTGGAAGGTCTTTATAAAGTGGATTGTCTAATAGTAAACGGGAGACTCCCTTCTGACATCCCGGCAGCTTTTACTCACAATTCAAAAAATGGAAATTCTATTATTGATTATGTAATTGCAGATTGTTCTTTTTTTTCTTTTTTGAAAGATCTTTCGGTTATAGATACTAATCTCAGTGACCATAATGCGTTGATGCTTACAGTTTCCCTTAGCCCACCTATGGCGGATTCCTGGAACATCGACACGGATATGGTGAATTTTGGCGCCAGTTCGGGGAAATGTTTTTGGAATCGCCGCTCTTTTGAGTGCTTGCTGTCTCTTTTAATCTCTACTGTGGAGAATTTATTCCACTGGGATGGGAGGAAACTATCAGGATTTGCAGATTTATTAGAATTAGTGACTTCAATAGCCAAGAAGAGCCCCTTTGTTAAAAAATCCTTACTAGTCCCCCAATCGCTTCGGTTATTAAACATCGAAATAAATAAAGTAATAAGGGGGCAATATTTATCATTTAGTCAGGAAGCCCACCAGAAATTAGCACTACTAAAAAGAAGGAGAGCAAGGCTTAAGGCCCGTTTAAAAAGAAATAAGGAGGATTCCGTATGGATTCAACTCAGGGAAGCCTCATATAACGGCCAAGCCAAGACATTTTGGTCATTAATTGGTAAAGGCTGCGGTACTAGAGTCAGTCCTACGCCAATTGCCATCGATGAGCAGATCTGGGTTCAGTATATTGAAAATTTGTACAGTAATAATAATCTGCAACTAAATAATGATGTAACTTACGTTGACTCTTGTGTGTACGATTCCCCATCTGAAAAGGAAATTGAATTTGCTATTAAGAGTATGCGCTCCTCCGGTGCGATGGGTCCCGACGAGGTTCCCATCTCTGTGCTAAAACAACAGAGTGAGCTTTGGAGCAAAATTCTCTTTCCTGTGTTTAAATCTTGCTTTGCTAACGGAATAGTCCCTCCATCCTGGAAAGGGAGTATCCTTGTTCCTTTATATAAAAAAGGGGCAAGAGACCTTCCTCAAAATTATCGTCAAATTGCTTGGCTTGACGCCATCGGCAAGGTTTTTGCAAAATGTATTCTCACCTTAATCAACGATTGGGTAACTGAGTTCAAAATTTTGCCTTTTGAACAAACTGGTTTTAGGCAAAAGCATGGAACGTTAGATAACTTGACTGCACTTCAGGTTATTATGGAAAAATATGTGAAAGTCCGTGGAGGGCATGTCTATGGTGCATTTATCGACTTCTCCACAGCATTCGATAAAGTGGACAGAACATTGCTGTGGAGAAAGCTATTTGAGTTAGGGATGCCCCCCTTCCTTATTAAATTAATCCGTGCCCTTTATTCAGACACCTGGTGCAGAGTGCTGCTTGGCGGTGAAAGAGGTTTATCTAGAATAATACCCACATCCAACGGGTTAAAGCAAGGCTGCCTATTGGCTCCTTTACTTTTTTTGCTTTATACAGTCGATTTACCTCTGGCTCTCTCAGCATGTTCAGGTATTGCCCCGACTCTGGGGGGGGCTCCGATTGTATGCCTCATGTATGCTGATGATATTTTGATTCTCGATCTCACTCCCAAGGGCCTGAATAATCGCCTGCAGGCTCTATATGAATATGCTGGAAACCACTATTTGTTGATAAATACTGCAAAAAGCAAAGTGATGTGCATGTCCGGAAGGAAGAAACCTACATTTTCTAACTTTCCATGGGCAGTAGGGGGTAAAAAATTGGAAACCGTGAAATCTTATGCCTTCCTTGGTAAAATTGTTATGAGTAATTTAAGTGAGAAAGCTCATATGGCCAACAATTCCCGGAAAGCCATTTCTCAGGGAAAGAGTTTGGTATCCTTGTATAAGGCTACAGGTAGAAGGCATTTTTCTATACTACTGGATGTATTTAGAGCAAAAGTTCCTGCCTCCCTACTCTATGGAATAGAGTTAATCGATCTAAAAAATTGGAGCTTTTTAAATTCCTCGGAAGGAAAAATTTTACGTAGTCTATTATCCGTCAGCTCAGCTAATTCAACTGCTGCCCTAAGACAGGAACTCGGCTTACGTAGTAGATGGGTCCAAGGTCTTGCAGGAATCGTACGCTGGGTTGTTAGCCTTGCAAGGAGTGAGCCCAATACCCTAAGACATCTTATAAAAAATGAGTTGTTGGGAAACTTTAATGACTATTCATTGATCGTAAAACATTTCAGATATGCTGTGGGTCAATTACAACTGGATAAAGATGTTTTATTTTCCTTATCATCTTATCAGTTAAAAACCCTTTTGAAGTCCTCCACATCGGAACTAGGGTTCAGACTGGATAGAGATTTCCGGATGTTGAAAAAAGGCTGCACTCCTGTTATTGATTCCTGCCTATTGAGGAAAGCTCAACCATATACTCAATGGAACATTCCTCATGGCGTTAGATGCCTATTGTTTTTGGTAAGACAGGAGTTGCTCCCGTTGAAATCTCTTTATTCCAGATGGTATGGCCATTCAGCGGTCTGTGATTTCTGTCAGATGTACGAGCAAGATTTATCTCATGTCATTTTCGTTTGCCCAGCCCTGATGTCTCTCAGGCGAAGATGGTTAAGACCAATCTGCCTTCAACTGAACATTTTGTCTGCCACTGCTTTCAGTGCGGCTATGATTAACCCTCCAAATGAAATGTTTTGTTTTAAACTGTACACATTTTTCAAATGTTTTTTGGATCTATATTAAGTTGGTAATTTTTAGATTGTTGTGTATTTTGATGCTATGTACCTGCTTGACATTTTACGTTTAATGCTTTCTCTGTACGTATATTTTATGTCTTTTATGTGGACCTCGTAATGAGTTCCGATATCATAATAAACTAAACTTGAAACTTGAAACTTGAATAACTCAATAGTATTCCAAATCACTTCTTTGGAATGAAGTGGATGAACACTGTAATGTTTGTAGATTTCTTCAGTTCTGGACACATCCACTTATTCAATTTGTCCAGTTCATGAGTCATTATCTTCTTCTACAATTATTTCTTCTCCCACATACACATTTTTATAGTACTGATTATTTTTTATCAGATAAAAAGTTGCCTTTTTCACTTTCCTAACATCCACCAATTTCTTACTCTTAGTAGAACCACCATTAACAAGAATAACCAGAGGTTCATCTTCTACATTTTCTACACCAATTGTTTCAATATTTGTCTTTAAATCTAGAGGCAAATATACAACTCTTCCCTTTAATCCTCTCAGTAAATCTGAAGGAGGCAATATCCCTGTCTTAGGCTCCATACGAACAATAGCCTAAAATGGATGCACACATTGAATAAAAATAGACTCATAAGTATTTAAATCCATCAGTTCAGAAGGAATATTTACCAACTCAAGAGTATTATGCACAGCTCTAGCAGGCATTTTGTTCTCGTCTAGTTTGTTATAACAATATTTACAAATACGTTGATCAGAACCCAAATCAAAACAATTCTCTACCAACAAATAAGTGGCAAATTCTTTCCACTCATTATTATTTTCTTTTTCACTTTTTAAATACAGATCAACAGTCCTGGTCTGATTTTTATAATGAGTTTGTCGACAACAAATAGAAGAAGAATCTGGCCTTTCACCTGAAATCACCTTAAACTTTGTAATTTCTTGCTCAAAGTTTTTCTGTACTACAATGTTGTACATTCTCTTCCACATTTCCTTCTATTAATGTATTAGTTTCTGCACTGTCTTCCTCAGGACCAAAGTAACTAACCTCAATTTCTTCACAAACGTTGATTACATCTGATACAGATCCACGCAAAAGAGCACTGTTCAACTTTTTTAACTTTAGTGTGGACTTTATGCATAATACAATGTTCTGACTAATTTCCTCATTTGAGTATGATGTACTGCTAACATCCTGAAATGGTGAAAAACACTTCGACATACTTTTTTAGAAAGACAAGCCAGAGAATGACCTCGCAAACCAGTATTTTTCTCTCACTCTGCAAGATCCTTGCAGCATCTTAATCTTTTGTTTAACACTTTTCGTAGTATGGTTACGTAAGAAATTGCGTAAAAAATCAATAGATTCCTGGCGTACACTACAAATACTACTGCAATTCCAAGTGTACACTGGAGCTTTAGGACGTCTCCCTAAAACTTAATCAGCTAACACTTCTTCTGCATTTCTGGGAAAAAAATTCTCTTTATAATAGGACAACCATTTCTAACCTCATAAGCTCGACCACTGGTGTCAACTGCATGCAACAAATCATTACTCTGAAAATAACTCTCTTCATTAAAAAAAGGCTCAGAAAAATGTGTTCTATTAATCAGTCTTCTCCACTTACTTTTGACCTTCATTAAATTGATTGGTTTATCTAATGATCAAGTTCTATTGATTATTAAAATAAACAATTTCTTTTGTAATTCAAAAGCTTTCTCAACAATACTTTCAATATTTTTCTTCTTCTTATAAAATGCTGATTTTCTTTTACATTTCTTCATTTCCTTCATCAAATTTAAAACAACTCTATTGTAAAACATTCTTTTTCTAATTTCCTGAAATTGATTCTTCCTCCTTTAACTATACAGTGTTTGTATAGAAGATGATTTCCCATCGTTTTTGTTTATTCTCTTGTTTTTCTTTTTTGTTGCAAGTACAGTGTTTGTATTTTTCACATTGTCCATACTATTCCTAGTGTTTGATAACTACTTTAAAAAATCCTTTGTTGTCTTACCAAGAGTTTTTTTCTTTTTGTTCACACATTGTTGTTCAGGTAAATCTTGTGGATGACTTCTATTTAAATATTAAGCTTTATTATGTTGTTTCCCCTTTTCACTTTTTGAAGGCCTGATGAATTTATTTTAGTGTTGATAAATAGAATATGTTATTACAAATATATATAACATTATAAAAATTAATTTATGAAATCTACTAATCAATTACTAAATAAATACAATGTAAAATGACTAAGTATAAAAAACAACTGTGTAATTGATAACAGAAGTGCATACATACTGCATAAAACTTTCAAGAACTTCATCTGGAAGAAGAGTACCTTAATGAATTATCAGTAGTTGGATATTTGAGCAGTGAATGGATTAGTACATGCTACTAAATGCATCACTAGAACAGTAAAAAGGGGAAACACATTTTATAACAGCAGAACTGAAGGTATAAAAGACAAGTGTACACGTGGATAGAAGAGTGCATGCATGCAGCACACAGGTTTGAAGCAGTCCTTGTCCTAAGGCATACTTTACTACATGAGTATGGATAGTGAATGGATTAGCACAAACTGCTGAATGAGTCACTACAATAGTGCAACAGCAATGACAAAGTGCTTGTTGGAAGTGTAAGGATACATACTACGGAAATGAAGGTATAAAAGACAAGTTTGCTGGTGCATAGAACACTGCATACATAGTTATAGGGGTTTGAAGCAGTCCATGCCCTAAGGCCTACTTTGCTGCATGAGTACTTAGGTACTGACTAGATGATTACAGTTATACAAGGAGAGTACCAGACTGAATTTATAACAGCTTCAGGTTTAGCACAGTACATAGATAATTACATAATGCTCAATGGCTAAGTACAGTACTGAAATAGCAGTGACAGAGTGTTTTCTAGAAGTGTAATTATACGGACTGGGGAATTGAAGGTATAAAAGACAAGTTTGCAGGTGCACAGAAGACTGCATGCATAGTCTATAGGGGTTTGAAGCAGTTCATGGCCTAAAGCCTACGTTGCTCCATGACTACTTGGGTACTGACTAGATGATTACAGTTCTGCAAGGAGAGTGCCTGACTGCATTTATAAGAGCTTCAGTTTTAGCACAGTGCATAGATAAGCACATACTGATGAATGGCTCAGTACAATACTGAAACAGCAGTGACAGAGTGTTTGCTGGAAGTATAAGGATACAGACTGGGGAATTAAAGGTATAAACGACAAGTTTGCAGGTGCATAGAAGACTGCATGCATAGTCTATAGCGGTTTGAAGCAGTCCATGGCCTAAGGCCTACTGCACTGCATCAGTACTTAAGCACTGACTAAATGATTACAATTCTGTAAGAAGAGTGTATGACTGAATTTATAAGTGCTTGAGTGTTAGTGCTGTGAAAGGATTATCACAGACTGCTAAATAGGTCACTACAGTAGTGCAAGAACAGTCACATAGTGTTTGGTGGAAGGCTAAGAATACAGAATGGAGAATTGAAGATGTGATACACAAGTGCGCAGTTGGATAGAAGAATCCATATATACTGGATAGGGGTTTGAAGCAGTTCATGTGCTAAGGCCTACTTCACTGCATCGGTACTTCGGTACTGACTAAATGATTACAGTTCTGTAAAGAGAGTACCTGACTGAATTTATAAGCTCTTCAGTGTTAGTGCAGTGAATGGATTAGCACAGACTGCTAAATGGGTCACTACAGTACTGCAAGAACAGTCACAGAGTGTTTGGTGGAAGTATAAGGATACAGAATGGAGAATTAAAGAAGTGAAACACAAGTGTGCAGGTGGATAGAAGAATGCATATATACTGGATAGGGGTTTGAAGCAGTTCATGTGCTAAGGCCTACTTCACTGCATCGGTACTTCGGTACTGACTAAATGATTACAGTTCTGTAATGAGAGTGCCTGACTGAATTTATAAGTGCTTCAGTGTATGAGGAGAGAGGAGGAGTATGAGGAGAGAGGGGGAATATGAGGAGAGAGGGGGAGTATGAGGAGAGAGAGGTATAAGGAGAGAGGCATGTGTATGAGGAGAGATGAGGAGTATAAGGAGAGAGGGGTGTGTATGAGAAAAGAGGGGGGAGTATGAGGAGAGAGGTGGGAGAATATGGAGAGAGGGGGGAGTATAAGGAGAGAGGTGGTGCATGAGGAGAGAAGGGATAATATGAGGAGAGAGGGAAGAGTATGAGGAGATGGGGGGAGTATGAGGAGAGGGGGAGTGCAAGGAGAGAGGGGGGATTAAGAGGAGAAAGGGGGAGTATGAGGAGAGAGGGGGTATGAGACAGGGGACGTATGAGGAGATAGTTTGGGAGTATGAGGAGAGAGAAGGGGAGAATGAGGAGAGAGGAGGAGTATGAGTATAGGGGGGAGTATGAGGGGAGAATGGAAGTATGAGGAGAGGGGGGAGTATGAGGAGAGGGGGAGTATGAGGAGGGAGGTGGGAGTATAAGGAGAGAAGGGGGAGTATGTGGAGAGAGGGATGTCTATGAGGAGAGAGGAGGGAGTATGGGGAGAGAAGGGGGAATGTGGAGAAAAGAGGAGTGTAAGGAGAAAGGGGTGTATGAGGAGAGAGGGGGTAGTATGAGGAGACAGGAAGGAGTATGAAGAGAGGGGGGAATATGAGTAGAGGGGGAAGTATAAGGAGAGGAGGGAATATGAGGAGAGGGGGGAGTATGAATGAGAGGGAGAGTATGAGGAGAGGAGGGAATATGAGGAGAAGGGGGAGTATGAGGAGATGGCGGAGTATGAGGAGAGAGGGGGGATTATGAGGAGAGAGGGAAGAGTATGAAGAGATGGGGGAATATGAGGAGTGAGGGAGGTATGAGGGGAGAGGGGGGAGTATGAGGAAAGGGAGGAATATGAAGAAAATGTAGAGTATAGGGAGAGGGGGGAGTATGAGGGAAGAGGGTGAGTATGAGGAAAGAAGTGGGAGTATGAGGAGAGAGGTGGTAGTATGAGCAGAGAAGGGGGAGTATGTGGAGAGAGGGGCAGAATGTGGAGAGAGGGGGGAGTATAAGGAGAGAGGGGGTGTATGAGGAGAGAGGGGGTAATATGAGGAGAGAGGCAGGAGTATGAGGAGATGGGGGAGTATGAGGAGTGATGGGGTATGAGGAGAGAGGGGGGTATGAGGAGAGTGGGGGGAGTATGAGGATAGGGGGTAGTATGAGGGGAGAGGGGAAGTATTAGGAGAGGGGGAGTATAAGGAGAGGGGGGAGTATGAGGGGAGAGGTGGGAGAATAAGTAGAGAAGGGGGAGTATGTGGAGAGAGGGGTGTGTATGAGAAGAGAGGAGGGAAAATGAGGAAAGAGGGGGAGAATGTGGAGAAAAGAGGAGTATAAGGAGAGAGGTGTTGTATGAGGAGAGAGGGGGTAGTATGACGAGACAGGAATGAGTATGAAGAGAGGGGGGAATATGAGTAGGGGGTATGAGGAGAGGAGGGAATATGAGGAAAGGGGGGAGTATGAAGAGGGAGGGAGAGTATAAGGAGAGGAGGGAATATGAGGAGAGTGCAGAGTATGAGGAGAGGGTGGAATTTGAGGAGAGAGGGGGGATTATGAGGAGAGAGGGAGGAGTATGAAGAGATGGGGGAGTATGAGGAGTGAGGGGGGTTTGAGGAGAAAGGGGGGAGTATGAGGAGAGGGGGAATAAGAGGAAAAGGGGAAGTATGAGGAGGGGGGAGTATGAGGGGATAGGGGAAGTATGAGGAGAGGGGGAGTATGAGGAGACAGGGGGGAGTATGAGGAGAGAGGTGTGAGTATGAGGAGAGAAGGAGTATACGGAGAGAGGGGGAGAATGTGGAGAGAGGGGGAGTTTAAGGAGAGAGGGGGTGTATGAAGAGAGAGGCAGGAGTATGAGGAGAGAGAGGGGTATGAGGAGAGAAAGAAGAGCAAGAGGATAGAGGAGGGAGTATGAGGAAAGGGGAAGTATGAAAAGAGAGCGGGGAGAATGAAGAGAGAGGGGAATATGAGGAAAGAGGGGGAGTATGAGGACAGAGAGGTGGATTATGAGGAGAGGGGGGAATATGAGGAGAAGGGGGAGTATGTGGAGAGAGGGAAGAGTAAGAGGAGAGAGGGGGAAGTATGAGGGGAGGGGGAGTATGAGGAGAGAGAGTGGACTATCAGGATAGAGGGGGTAGTATAAGGAGAGAGAAGGGGAGTGTGAGGAGAGAGAGGGGAGTATGAGAAGAGAGAAGAGGAGTATGAGGAGAGAGGGGGAATATGTGGAAAGAGGGGCGAGTATGAGGAGAAAGGGGGAGTATAAGGAGAGAGGGGCGTGTATGAGGAGAGAGGGGAGAGTATGAGGAGAAAAGGGGAGTATAAGGAGAGAAGGGGTGTATGAGGAGAGAGGGGGTAGTATGAGGAGACAGGGAGGGGTATGAGGAGATGGGTGAGTATGAGGGGTGAAGGGGTATAAGGAGAGAGGGGGAGTATGAGGAGAGGGGGGAATATGAGGAGAAGGTGGAGTATGAGGAGAGGGGGAGAATGAGGGGAAAGGGGGAGTATGAGGGAGGGAGAGTATGAGGAGAGGGGGTGTATGAGGAGAGAGGTGGGAGTATGAGGAGAGAAGGGGGAATATGAGGAGATAGAGGGGGAGTGTGAGAAGAGAGAGGAGTATAAGGAGAGAGGGGTGTGTATGAGGGGAGAGGGGGAGTATGAGGAGAGAATATGGGAAGAGGCGAAAGAATAATTCCTAAATATACACAGACGCACAGTGTGATTCTAGAAAAAAATATAAGACTTTGCATTTTACCAAAGCACATTTACTAGTCTAGAAATGGTTAAGTGACTGCACACATTGCATGTATATAACTACTACATTTCAGTGGGCAACCCTGACTCATTTTGCAAAAACATAAGCATTTTGCTGCATTATTTTTGCCAACATTACATCAAAAAAGTGACACAATAAAACAAC
Organism: Lissotriton vulgaris; assembly: GCF_964263255.1. Classification (NCBI taxonomy): domain Eukaryota; kingdom Metazoa; phylum Chordata; class Amphibia; order Caudata; family Salamandridae; genus Lissotriton; species Lissotriton vulgaris. Next base: position 260,658 of record NW_028251417.1, read on the forward strand.
AAAAAGGTGCAAGGGGCTTGTAAATCTGCCTCAGAGTGTATGCAGCAGTGTATTTATACTGACTGAGGAATTATAGATTTAATACACAAGTCTGATTCTAGACAAGCAACACTATTAATTACTCTTGAAGGGCTAATATCACTGCACACATTACAGAAATATTATTACTGCATTTTACTGAACAACCATGAGTCATTTTGCAAGTACAAAACCAATAACCGTTTTTATTCTATCAAAACTAGAAAAAAGGATAGCTTTATAAGCACTTATGTATCTTTAAACACAAAACATACAAAAATGCTTCTCTCAGAACAATTCCTAATTGCACACAGACACACAGTGTGATTCTAGACAAAAAATATTAGACCTTGCATTTTACCAAAACACATTTACTAGTCTAGAAACAGTTAAGTGACTGCACACATTCCATGTATATAACTACTACATTTCAGTGGTCAACCCTGACTTATTTTGCAAATACATAAGCAATTTGCTGCATTATTTGTGCCAACATTACATCAAAAAAGAGGCACAAGGGGCTTGTAAATCTGCCCCAGAGTGTATGCAGCAGTGTATATAAACTGACTGGGAAATTGTAGATTTAAAACACAAGTCTGATTCTAGACAAAAAACACTATTAATTACTCTTCAAGGGCTTATATGACTTCACACATTACAGAAATATAATTACTGCATTTTACTGTACAACCATGAGTCATTTTGCAAATACAAAAACAATAACTAGTTTCTATATTTATCAAAACTTCAAAAAAGAATAGATATTTAAGCACATATGACTCCGCAAACACAAAACATACAAAAATGCTTCACTCAGAATAATCCCTAAATGTACACAGACGCACAGTGTGATTCTAGACAAAAAGTATTAAACCTTACATTTTACAAAGAACACATTTACTAGTCTAGAAACGATAAAGTGACTGCACACATTCCATGTATATAACTAAAACATTTCAGTGCACAACCCTGACTCATTTTGCTGTATTATTTGAGCGAACATTGCATCAAAAAAGTAATGCAATGGCAGCACAAAGACGCACAAGAGGCTTGTGCATATGTCCCAGAGAGTTTATACAGTAGTGTATGTATACTGACTGGAAAATTGTAGATTTAAAACACAAGCCACATTCTAAACAAGCAACACTATTAACTACACTGCAATCGAAAAAATGACTGCACACATTCTACATTTTTTAGTACTGCACTTTATTGCACAAAGCTGACTCACTAAACACATTAACTTACTAAATGGTTTTATCACAATAGTTATCCAAATGCAGACAAACTCAGAATGTGATTCTACACACTTTAGAAGGATAAACACATTACTCTTACTAAAAACAAAATGCACCACATACATTCCCTTACAAGTTATCAACTCACCTTTCAAATTGATTTGTAGATTAAGAAGAATGCCAGTCACACAGCAGATATTCTTATACAGAATCTCTCTACTTCATTGTTCTTAGCAAAACCAGAAAATGGCACACTTTCCCTCTCAATTTACACATATATACATGTTAATAACAAATCAAATTGCTTCACACATTAATTCAAAACCAAACACACATTTCTATTGGTTCAACATTACAACCCTTTCCAACTGACATAACTTTGAACCCTACCCCAAACAGATCATGCAAAAGTCAACTGTCCACAGAGGTCAAAAGTTCAGCAAACTGTAAAACAATCCTCCTCAACAAGTTTAGACTCTACAAAAGATACTTACTTATAAGTACCAATAAAGAGAATAGCTCTTGTTAGAACCATCCAACATCTAAACACATCAGCTTGATAGATATCTGCAAAACTTATTTATTTATATTTTTTTTCTTGCTTAGGTACGCGTACGGATGACTTACGAACCTCGCACCATACATCATACGGCCGCGCTTGGTACGCGTAGTAACATTTTACAGCAAAAAAAAATAGCCCCTTTCACTAATTTTTAGGCTCCAGGAGGGGGGCAGCGCGGCCCCCCTCCCAACATTTAAAATCCCCAGGGGGTGGTGGTCCCCGGGGCAGGGGGGTCCATCACGGACCTCCCGTATTTTGAATATTATAGTCCTGTGGAGTTGGCGGTCCCCGGGGTATGTGGGGGGCTTGAGCCCCCACACACAGGTTTTTAAAAAAAAGTAGCCCCTGGGGGTGGCGGTCCCCGGGGCTTGGGGGCCCCTCTGGGCCCCCAATATAAATATAAATATTGCCCCCGGGATATCCCCCCCCCCCCGGGGGCTAATTAACAATAAAGCGGACTTCGTTTTTTTCCCGTTAACACAGCGTACAAATACCTAAGCTTTTCCCGTGAATTTCTACAAAAAAAAAACATTTTTCTCCTTGGGGGTCCTTGTGGAACCCCCTGAGCAGCCCTAGGGGGCCAGGATGTCCTACGGCAAATAGCAAACGTTTCCTGTCAATCTACACACATATACATATACATAACAAATCACATTTCTTCCCACATTAATTCAAAAGCAAACACACATTTCTATTGTTTGAACATTTGAAGCCTTTCCAACTGACAAAACTTTCTACCCTACCCCCATCCCCATTCTGCCTTCTGCCTGTTACCATAGACACACTTCATGAAACACCTAACTAAATGGTGATGGATCAAGCCCTGATCTCTTGACTGGGTAGGAGTATTCTGCATCATTCAGAAACTCAGTCCATCACCTTTTCCAAAATTGATTTTATCCACACTAAGTGTGGGAGGGTATACTCAGACGTGAGTCCCTTGCTCATTGCACCATCAGGATTCACGCAAGCCGGGCCGACGACGAATGAAATGCCAGAAACCGGTCCCCGGAAGCTTGTCTCCTTCCCAGTATAAGAATTGGCTTGGTAGTTTGGTTTGCCCTGTTCCCATCATGCACTGGGACAGGGACAGACTAATTTGCATGTAGCCAGGTTCTGAGCTGGGATGGTGCAGTGAGCTAAAAAATTGTGATGGATCAAGCCCTGATCTCTTGACTGGGTAGGAGTATTCTGCATCATTCAGAAACTCTGTCCATCACCTTTTCCAAAATTGATTTTATCCACACTAAGTGTGGGAGGGTATACTCAGACGTGAGTCCCTTGCTCATTACACCATCAGGATTCAAGCAAGCCGGGCCGACGACGGCTGAAATGCCAGAAACCGGTCCCCGGAAGCTTGTCTCCTTCCCAGTATAAAAATTGGCTTGGTAGTTTGGTTTGCCCTGTTCCCATCATGCACTGGGACAGGAACAGACTAATTTGCATGTAGCCAGGTTCTGAGCTGGGATGGTGCAGTGAGCTAAAAAATGGTGATGGATCAAGCCCTGATCTCTTGACTGGGTAGGAGTATTCTGCATCATTCAGAAACTCTGTCCATCACCTTTTCCAAAATTGATTTTATCCACACTAAGTGTGGGAGGGTATACTCAGACGTGAGTCCCTTGCTCATTGCACCATCAGGATTCAAGCAAGCCGGGCCGACGACGGCTGAAATGCCAGAAACCGGTCCCCGGAAGCTTGTCTCCTTCCCAGTATTAGAATTGGCTTGGTAGTTTGGTTTGCCCTGTTCCCATCATGCACTGGGACAGGAACAGACTAATTTGCATGTAGCCAGGTTCTGAGCTGGGATGGTGCAGTGAGCTAAAAAATGGTGATGGATCAAGCTCTGATCTCTTGACTGGGTAGGAGTATTCTGCATAATTCAGAAACTCTGTCCATCACCTTTTCCAAAATTGAATATTTTTTTTTACACCTAACTGAGAACACAGGTCAAAAGTTCATCATACATTGTTTGCAAATCAAAACAGCAAGTGTGCTTGACTTGTCAATATACCAGCTAGTCTTATGTAAATTTCTTTTCGATAAGTTTTTGTTAACCAATAAAAATCAGGCTTCCAAAAAACAGAAACACGCACCCTAGTTTTCAGTGTAGAATGTTCTCAAACAACCAATCATTTCTTTTATTTTTTCAAAACTGCATGTTATCCACCATTTTAGAAAAATCTTACTTTTCAAACTGCCACTTCATTTACAGACACCATTTGAGTGCATCCAGACCTCCCTTCAAGGTCCTTTGAGTGTGGATTGTGGGACACAGCTATATTTTCCCGAGCCAAAGGTACGCAGAACAGAAAGGAAATCACAAACACCTAGGTTTACCAGATGTAGACATTAAATGGATTGGACAGACAGGGTTAAAGTGGCACCAATTGATGCCATTGGTGAAATCCTTTTTGCATCTCCAACATAATTGTGCACTGAGGTGGCAATCACCTAGGCACTTTGACTGGCGTAGGTCTGGAATGTTTATGAAGCACACCTTTACAGAACTGATGTCACTTTTCCCCCAAACTACCTTTTTCCATTCTAATATGCCAAAGGCCGAAATGGAACTGGTCCAATCAATTTTGTCCACAGATTGAGAAAGCTAGGAAACGTGAATAAATCTGTTTCTGCTTTTCTCCAAGACTATAGAATGGGGTCCATTTACCACAACAATCTGCGTTTCAATATGCATGGCATCTATAGGAGAGATGGTGTACATTTTACAGATGAGGGGAACAGAGTCTTTCTCTTGAACTTTAGACTCTGCATCGGTACTTACTTGTAGGTACTAAAATCTCCCAATAAACACAAGGGCTCTTTTTAGAGCCACCCAACATCTAAACACATAATGATAAATATCAGAAAAATATTTGTCTTTTTCTTGCTTAGGTACGCGTACGGGACGACTTACGAACCTCACACCATATGTCGAACGGCCGTGCTTGGTATGCATATTACAATTTTACAGTAAAAAAAATAGCCCCTATCACTAATTTTTATTATCCCCGGGGACCCAATCCCCCGGGGCTCGAATAAAATGTTGGGGACCTTGGGGGGAACCCCAATGCCCCCAGGGTCCCAGCCGGCTCCCCGCCTCCTTCGGGAGACGGCATTGCTTTTCATCAGAGAGATCAGCTTACATGCTGCTCCCACTGATGAAAAGAAATATGCTTTCCTATTTTCAAGAGAGAGCAGCTTAACCTGCTCTTTCTTCCAAATAGGAAAGCAGTTTGCTATGGTAGGACGGGAATCGCAAGGCTCCCGCCCTACCATAGCAAACTACAGTGTCCCGGGGTAGGCACCCCAGGACACTGCAGGAGTTGACCCTGGGGGGTGGCGGTCCCCAGGGCCACCACAAGGCTCCAGAAGGGGGGCTGCGCAGCCCCCCTCACAAAATTTAAAAGCCCTTGGGGGTGGTGATCCCCGGGGCTGGGGGGTCTGTCACGGACCTCCTTATTTTGAATATTAGAGCCCGGGGGGGTGGTGGTCCACAGGGCGTGTGGGTGGCTTGAGCCCCCCAGCACAGGTTTTATAATTCTTGGCCGGTACGCGTACGGTACAACTTCGCAAATATATCTACGATTTTACTTTTGATTTTCTAAGTAGCTCCTGCACAGATTTACACCATTTAATAAAAAGCGTAATCTGCTAACCAAACTCTACCCTTTTGCCAAATTTGGTGTAATTCCGTTCAGCAGTTCGGGCTGTAGCCTCACTTAAAGGTCCCTATGGAAAATTGCATGGGGAAAACACGTTTGGGACCCCCTTTTCTTGGCCCCTACTTGACAAATCACCCTGAAATTTTCAGGGAAGGAACGGAGCGGAGAAGGCCAACTTCTGTGAGAATTTCATGAAGATTCATTGATTCCAAATAGAATGTTGCGGATTTCCTATGGAAACTAGGTCCTAACTTTAACTACCTACTGGTGACCGACAGTAGGTAATATACATATATATTACCTACTGGCGGTCACCAGTAGGTAGTTATAGTTAGGATTGTTTTCCATAGGAAATCCGCAACATTCTTTTGGGAATAACTTTGGCGTCGATTGAAGAATCTGCCTGTAATTTTCCTGAAATTTGCCTCACTGCGCTCCGCTCCTTCCCTGAAAGTTTGGGGCCAAGATAAAAGGGGGGTCCCAAAACGTGTTTTCCCCATGTTAATTTCCATAGGGCGGTTGGACTCACTTTTAACCCGAACGGCTGAATGGATTCCCACCAAACTTGGCAAAATTGTAGGGACTGGTAGCCCAATGTGCCGTTGCTATGTCTCAAGATATGTGCTACAGTGGATTTTGAGTAATTTTGGTTCAAAAAAATATATATATCTATAAGTGCGCCCCGGTACGCGCACCGGGGCGTGCACCAGCGCGCTACGCGAGTTCGCGAGCGGAAAGCTGATTGGCTCTTGGGTGTCTGTCAACATTCCAAATAGTCCAGAGCGGACGCCATCTTGTGTCTCGGTAGGATCGAGACACAAGAGGTGGCAAAAACAAAGGGGGAAATGACCAAAAGGGGGCAGGATAGAACCCCCTGATCCCCTAGGTTTGATGTTGGGGCCATAACAGGGCCCCGTGGGGCAAAAACATTTTTTTTTTCAATTTGCGCGGGGGGAGCGCCCGGTACGCGCACCGGGGAGCGTACCGGGGAGCGTACCATGGGGAAAAAAAATGACAGATTTTTAAAAAAATGTAGCATTTTTTAATAAATTGGAGGTAGTTCTAAAAAGAACTGTTTTTTTATTCTTTTTGTTGTTTTATATATTTTTTATTGTTTTTTGGAACATTTTTTACTTTTTTTGGCTTTTATGAACAATTTTATATTTTTTTTGTTATTTTTATGGGGACAAACAAAAAACAGGGAATTGTAAACGGCTCAACTGGAGCAGAAAAAAAAATTAAGTTTTTTTTGGGCACTTGTGGTTGTCACCAGCACGGTTGATGAGTTTAATGCTTTGCTCACCATAGCAAATTGTTCTTCCACAAAATATGCAAACTATTTTGAATTCTCCAAACTGGGTTTGGATGTTTGGGACCATCTCCCTTGTCTCTGGATCCTATGGAGTGGGTTGCTTACTTTGGGAGGTGCTGGGAGAAGATTGGGGAGAGTTTCTGGTCAGTTCTCTGACCTCTGCCGCAGCATAGTTGTTTGGGTGCCGGCGTTGCATGTGGCGAATCATGGTGTTGTTGCCAAAAGAATACTTTTTGGCAGGGTTCCCCCTGGAAAGTACAGTGCCACAGATCATACAAGTAACCTTTGGCGCATTAACTTTTTTGAGGCCCCTTGGGATTTTAAAAAACTCCCAGACTATGTGCTCATTTGGCTTATAGGTGGTAGTATCTTCAGGCAGGCACCGCCTCTCCTCCTCCTCCTCCTCCTCTTCTTCTTCTCCACCACTGTGGTGTTGTGGTGGTCCTTGTGGTGGTGGTGGTGGTGGTGGTGGTTGAGATGCTCCTGCTGCTGCTGCTACTGTAGCCATTTCTCAGTACAAATAGGTACAAATAGGTCTGCAAACAGGTCTTCCTCACTCAAAGTACAAAGTGAGAATGAGGAAAAAAGGTGGGGGCTTTCATTATTTGGAAAACAAAACTGTCCTGAACCAATGAAAAGTGTTATTTTTAGGTCACATGAACCAGGCTTTCATCATTTGGAAACCAAAACTGTCTTGAACCAATGAAAATTGTTATTTTCAGGTCACATGACCCGACGCGCTTACGCTATGCGGCCCAGGGCGCGCCCCGGGGTGCTTATGTAGCACGATCGTATGCGCTCGAGTGCCTCCGAGTGCGCTTACGCTGTGCGTATCACGCGGACGCGGCTACGCGATACGTCACGATGATGTTTTCGTTCTCGGAAATAGCGCAAACAGGACGCTCACCGGTACGCGCACCGGGGCACGCCGGAAGACTGCGCTTACCGGGAGCGCTCCAGGGCAAAAAAAAAACCAAAAAAAAAAACATCAATATTATACATAAAAAAAATAGTATTACATAAATATACAATATAGGATTAATTATAAAAAATATTATATTTCATAGCTATAGAAATTTGCTATTAAAAAACCTTTGAAATTCACTGAAAAAAACATAGGTTTGAGGCCCTATATATAGTTAGGAATTAGCATTTAAAAAACCTATGAAATTCACTGAAAAAACCATAGTTTCACACCAGTTATAGTTAGCTGGAAATTTTACTGACATGAAACCATTGAAATTCCCACGTTATAGTTAGTTGGACTCACTATAACTTGCGCGCCTGCAAGGCACTGCTGATGACGTCACATATTACATCACTCATGACATGGTCAGTGACATCACTCATGACATCACTGATGACACCATCCTTGTGACAGAGTGACAGACCTCCTTTCAGTGTAATGTAACCCTTGAAACACATATTCAAAAATGGAAACTAACATTTTCAAAAAAATAGAGATACCCATACCAGTTACAACAACCAATTCAGTAATTCCACCATCTATATACCCATCCACTCATTCACCAACAGTTCTCTATAGTCACTCATACATATACTCACTCATCATATGTAGTGATACACCTATACATCTTGTTACACACCGAGAGTCATCCAAAAGTTACTCACACACATACTCACACATGCAAATAAACTATTGAAAATCCATTTATTTGCATATACAACTATACACACACTACCACCTTACTTCTAAGGAAACTTACACATATTTACTCTCTTAAACAATCACTTATAGAAACACATACTTATTTCAATCAATCAATCAATCAATCAATCACAGGCATTTATATAGCGCACTACTTACCCGGAGGGTCTCAAGGCGATAGGGGGAAGGGGGAGTGCTGCTACTGCTCGAATAGCCAGGTCTTGAGCTTCTTCCTGAAGGAGAGGTGGTCTTGGGTCAGGCGCAGGTCGGTCGGTAGGGAGTTCCAGGTCTTGGCGGCCAGGTAGGAGAAGGACCTTCCTCCTGTTGTCGTTCTTCGGATGCGGGGGACGGCGGCGAGGGCGTGGCTGGCTGATCGGAGATGTCGTTTGGGAGCGTAGAAGTTGATGCGGTTGTTGAGGTAGCTAGGGCCTTGATCGTGTAGGGCTTTGTGTGCGTGGGTGAGGAGGCGGAAGGTGATTCTTTTGTTGACGGGGAGCCAATGCAGGTCTCTCAGATGTCCGGAGATGTGGCTGTGTCGTGGGATGTCGAGGATGAGTCTGGCTGAGGCGTTCTGGATCCGCTGGAGTCTCTTCTGGAGATTGGCGGTGGTTCCGGCGTAGAGGGCGTTGCCGTAGTCCAGTCGGCTGGTGACGAGGGCCTGGGTGACCGTCTTCCTGGTCTCGGTGGGGATCCACCGGAAGATCTTCCGTAGCATGCGCAGGATGTTGAAGCATGACGAGGAGACAGCGTTGACTTGTCTGGTCATGGTGAGATGGAGATTTAAACAGGAACTCTTACAATCTCTCACTCTCACATATACTCACTTATATACATCAATATTCACATATACTAGATTAAAACATATGTTGTTACTGATAAAGAGACTAGTGAGACAGTCATTCACACACTAACACACAGATATACACACTCATCCACCCATACAGTCCTTCACTGACTAACACACACATATACACACTCATCCACCCATACAGTCCTGCACATATGCTGTCTTCAAAACACATACAAACAGTGAGTCAGTCATTGATGCATCTATGTGTTAAGTAATACCCCCACCAAACCATACAGACACTCATACTGATACAAAAAAACATCTAATAACCCATATACACACACATGTAGCTACTCATCAACCCATTCAGCCACTTATACACAAAGTGAAACACTGATACATATATTTAAATATTTAAAAATTACTCGCTAATATATGTATTCACTAAGATACACTTAAAAAGTCAGTAAACCAATCAATGTTTTTTAAAAAAAAATCCATTTACACCCTTATTTAACCATTTATTTTTCCATCGACCTTTACAAATACATATATAAAACATATTTATTTTTCAGAAAGACACACATTCACTGGATGGTGTCATTAGTGATGTCATGAGTGATGTCACTGACCATGTCATGAGTGATGTAATATGTGACGTCATCAGCAGTGCATTGCAGGCGCCCAAGTTATAGTGAGTCCAACTAACTATAACATGGGAATTTCAATGGCTTTATGTCAGTAAAATTTCCAGCTAACTATAACTGGTGTGAAACCTATGGTTTTTTTCAGTGAATATATATATATATATATATATATATATATATATATATATATATGTATATATATATATATATATATATATATAAACAAGTTGCAGAGCCTCTCCTTCCGCTGAGTCCTCGGAAAGAAAACAGCACAAACTCCTCTTGAAGGTACGCAAAAGTCTGTGAAAGTTGCAGTCACTACGCGTTTCGGGAACAGCTGTTAACTTGATCACATGGATACCCTTCATTTCCACGATACATAAATACCTCCTCCTATTGATGACATCACACTATAGACATAGTCAACAGATTTAACTTCACTAAGTTCACTACTTTCTTTGTATTCAATGTCTGTAGGTCCGAAATTCGGGACTTTACTCTGCCTTGACTTAATAATTATAACAGATCATTTAAGTATATTGGTAGACATCCTGGCTGAGCAGACAAATGCAACTACAAATTAAGAGTGCACACATGTAAAAATAGATCTTCTTTCAATGCAGTGTTGTATATAGTTGTACAGCATTACATCATCTGTATTTATATGCTAAATCTAAATTGCATCAAAAACCGCTCTGTTGTGTCTGAATTTAAGCCAACATTTTCTGCATAAATATTCATAATAAATACATAAGCACATAAATATGGTTCATTTAAAACTCATATTAAATTATCGAACGGCAGAATAAAACCATCTAAATAATGATCTGGTCTTATTAAAGTACTAATAAACACTTGAATAAATATCTGTAGAAATACATATTAATCTATTACAAACTATTTTAGACATTCATGCTTATTGTTATGCATAGCTTTAAAATGTCTGGGTCCAGGACTGAATCCTTCATTATAATTGGCCAGTTCTTTTTAATAATAGCTTTAATCTGTCTTTGTTGCTGCTATATCTAGCAATCAGCCCAGTAGTGTCAATCTGTTCTTTGCTAACCCGGGGTGGTAAGGAAGCAATCTCCCTACTAAATGAATCTATTTCCTGATATTGTGACAGGAGGGATTCTCTTGTTCCATGTTAGCTTTCCTAGTTACCTCTTTTAGGATTTGAATATTGTATCCTCTGGCTTTGAATCTCAGTACCGAATTAGCTAAGTTCTTATCAAGTTCCTCTTTGGTGCTACAGATTCTTTTTCATCTTAGAAACTCAGCAAATGGGATACTAGCTATAAAGTGCTTGGGATGTGAACTTTGGGCATGTAGTGTAGTTTTGCCCGCTGTGTTTTTCCTGTGTAATGTAGTTTTAATTTTCATGTCAGATACAAATACTTGCAAATCAAGGAATTCAACTGATCTGTCACTAATTTTAAATGATGGTAAGATTTAGGTTGTTGGCATTGACATCTTGGATGTGATGGCACTACATTCATCCCCTTTCCACATTATAAAAATGTTGTCGGTAAATCTAAACCATTTAGATACATGAGCATTGTATTGTACAGCCTACATGTAAACATGCACAGCCGTGGGAGAAGCAGGCTCCCATACCCACGCCATGTTTCTGTCTGTATAATCCCTTCCCAAAAAGGAAGAAGTTGTTGAATAAACACCATGTTATCATATTAATCAACATAATATTGTGGTTGTAATACATCAGAGATCTTGTATCTAAAAAGTGTTTAGCAGCTACTAGTCCCCTCTCATGATCTATACTAGTATACAGGGACTCAATGTCCAATGTTATCTGCAACATTCGTTCAGTCCATTTGACAGATTCTAGTTTGGACAAGAAGTCCCCTGTGTCCTTGATGTAGCTGGGCAGACCTCTGACATGTTCTTGTAAAAAGTAGTCCACATATTTTGCAATATTTTTATTAGCTCCTCCAATTGCTGATATAATCGGTCTTCCCAGTACATGTGTTCTTTCCTTATGTATTTTAGGAGTAAAATACAACGTTGGCAAAACTGGAAATTCTTTGTTTAAAAAGTTGACCTCTTCTTTTGAAATGAGACTATCTCTTTTCCATTGTTGGAGGTCTTTTTTTAGTTCTTCTATAGCTTTCCTGATTAAGATGACAGTAGGCTTCTTGTATGGACTCCTTTCCTGGCCATATGATGACATTGCCCCCTTTGTCGGACTTATGTATTACTAATTCATTATTTGTCTTTAACTTCGCATCCGTTTTGAATATCATGATATTTCATTTTACCTCCAGTGCATTTAACTTTGAAATTAAGGGTTTTTAGATCTTCCGTAACCCTATCATGGAAAATATCCACAGCGTCTTTTTGCATTAGGGGTAGGAACATTGATTTTGGTTTGAATGGATTTAAACCAGCACTAGTCTTTATAATGTGCAGTGCCTCTAATTGTTCCTGTGATGAACATGATTCCTGTTCCAATTAGGTTGCTGTTTTTTCCACATTTTTCCTGCCCAAACTGTGTATTGCTACAAAGGTGGATGCATGAGACACTGCAATATTACTGCTGAGTTCATTTTCCATTTCAACTGTATTGGTTCTAGAGTTTCCTTCTATGATACTGAAAAATTTCTTTAATTTCAATTCCCTGATAAATTGAAAGACATCTACTCTGGTGTTGGCGTAGTCAACGCTTGTTTCTGGACAAAATGAAAGTCCTAAAGCTAGCAACTGTATTTCAGCTTTAGTCAGGGTGATTTCAAAGAGGTTGATTACTGTTTTTTGTTGTTGTTGCGCCATTGTGGTTTGTTGTTTCTTTTTTCTGAGTTTTCTTCTGGCAGGTCTTCTTTTGTTTTTGCGCTGTCTGCCATTTTCCTCAGATTGCTTGGCCTCAGGGTTTGCATCCTGTCTGAGATTAAAAAATCAATCTCCTCTGCCAAGGTTAATTTACTGGTTGTTTTTTGAATGTTGCTTAAACTACCCTCAGAGCTGGTATCACTCATCACTGAGCTCTGCTCGGAATTAGATGTACAGTCCTCAATGCTTTGTTCTGCTATTTTACTGGTTGTTGCAGTTTCCTTTGTCATGATATTCATCTTGTTTCTCTTTACACTGTCATATTTACGTGCAAACGTAAAGATTCTTCCTTGCTCATAGTCCTCCTTATCTCTTATATAGTTATGAGCTTTACGTGCCTTGATTTTATCTTCCTGCTTTTTTATTCTTTCTTGAATTTCTTTTTTTGCTTTTGTGATGCGGTCCTGTTCTTCACTTTTGCCTAATTCTTGATTGCTTCTTGCTATTTCACATAGTAGGGCTTCCCCATCTATTTTGCCATACTTAATCAAGATTTTTACAAGGTTCAATGTTGTCCCAAGGTTATTTTCCGCCTATTCTTTCAGCATTTCTGTATTGGGATTTTCAAAACTTGGGGCCAGAAGAATTCGGAATCCTCACGGGACCCTGCCTGCTTCTTCATATTTAGTTAGGGATTTTTGCTCCTACCACTTGGTTGTTTCACTCCTCATGCGTTTTGAGCAAAGCTTTCACTTTGGTATCTTTATTGCTCACATCTTTCTCTTGCGCTTTTTGGCAGTAACACCATTTGATGAATCTGCATGAAACTTTTCCAAAGAAGAGTGCATCCACCGCAGCTCCTTCCTGGAAAGTTTTGGGTGATCCATCAAGTGAGGGCCAATTTAAAAGTCACAACACATAAAATCAGGATGCATTTTCCATAGACTACTTTAAGACAGTTTTTAGCAAAAACTACTGAAAGGAACTACGCCAAATTTGGCAGGCAGCTAGATCTAGGGGCGCAGATTGCGCTGTGTGTGATCTGGTGCAAATCTGTTTGGTAGCTGTTGAGATGTTGAGGGATAAAAATGATTGGATATTTTGCCAGTTAGGCTTGCGAGAGTCCTGCAGGCCTCCTGCGGGAAAGAAAAATCAGAAATTGAGCTCTGTGATTGGCCGAGAGTCCTGTTTTTCCCACGAGCCTTCCTGCTCTCTTGTGAACGAGATGCTCCTGTGATTCTCTGGGCAACGAGCACTCTGATTGGCTGGCTGTTGGAATATTAAAAATGAAATAGCCGCCGTTACTGTTGTCTGTGAAAAATTGGAGGTGTTGTGAAAATGAAATTAAAAAGCTATATAAGGAGCAGCAGAAAGGCCCCTAGATTTAGAGGGGAGGTGTATAAGGGATAACTATCTTGAGGAAAATACATTTATATTTTGTATAGCTAATTTCTAGGATCTTGCAGGAATCTCACAGGAACGCAAAAAGTAAAAAGGAGTAGGTGAGTTTGCAATACATTCCTTTAGTAGGAATGCATAACGTGGTCCTTATTTATTGAGAGGAAGTGTATAGGAGATAAGTACTGTAATGCTTAAAGGGTTATTTTTATTTCCAAAAAGTTACAATCTCACTAGAGTCTCACAGGATCGTGCAAAGTTGGAAGGAGTAGGTGACCTTTGAATGCATTCTAGCATGCACAGTTGTACACTGGAGATAGTGTTTATCAGAGTCTTCTATTTACACCTTTCGGCTTTGTGATAGTAGTGAGCTGAATAGTGTCTCTTCCTTCACCCTAAAATGCACACCCATTATCAGAGAGAGGGGACTTGGTAGGTAGGACAGACCCTGGACAAAGCATACTATGCAGAGCTGTAATCCAAAAGAGAGGTCTCAGCGGAGAGGCCAGTTTCTCTCCACACATCCTAGTATGCACATCTGTTATCTGAGAGAGAGCTCTGATAGAAGAGGCCAGTCCATGTATACAGCCTAATACGCACACCTGCCATCTGAGAGACAGGTCTGATAGGAGAGGCAAGTCCAAGTATACGTTATTATACACACACCCGGCATCTCAGAGATATGTCTCAGCAGAAAGGCTAGTATCTCTCCCCATCCTAATATGCACACCCCTCATCTGAGACAGAGGTCTCAGTGGAGAGTCCAGGCTACCTCCACTCACCATACTATGCACATCCATCACCTCAAAGATGGGTCTCAGTGGCCAGTTCATCCGCACACACTACTACACTTACCCATCTTCTGACAGAGAGGCCTGAAAGGAAATGCCAGCACATGCACACAACCTGCCAGGCACACCCATCATACAAGAGACAGGTCTGATAGAAGACTTATGTCACTCCCAATGCACCCTACAATGCACACCTATCATCTGAGAGAGAGGTTTTGAAAGGAGAGGTCATTCCATGCACATACCCTACTATGCACACCCGTCATCTGAAAGAGAGGTCTCAAAGGAGAGAATCGGGTCCCTCCACACACCCTACTATGCCCAACTATCATTAGAGAGGGGTCTGAGCAGAGAAAGCTGCCTCTTCACACACCCTATTAGGCACACCCGTCATCTGAGAGAGAAGTCCAAAAGGAGAGGGCACTTCATTCCCACACCCTACCATGCACACCCATCATCTGAGTGAGAGGTCTATAAAGGAGAGGGCAGCCCCTCCCCATACTCTAGAATGCACACCATTCTTCTGAGAAAGAGAGATCTAAGGATAGGGGCCAGTCCTTCCTCACACCCCAATATACACACTAAGGGTGGGTGGCGAATTCCGATCCGCTCGCAGAATTTGCTAAATTTCTGCAATTCCTTGTAACGCAGAATTGCCGTAGCAGAATTCATGAGCACGGTGAGTAGAGGTATTGCACAAAAAGGTGTCATCTTCTTGGATAAATAAATATGCAATGGAAGATTCATTCTGGCACAATGGTCCTGTCACAAATATTAAACCTCAACAGGAAGAAATTACAGATGTAAATAAAGCAGGTGCCCGAGTTGAAGCTCAAATTCAGTAACGCATTAATTAGCACAAAAATTTGGTGAGCACGGTCCAGGCTAAGAAGGTGTGCTTTCTCCCCATATCTACAGTCAACAATTTGCTGTAATCTTCAATGGAGGTCTTTGCATCAATGAGTTTCTTGAGCACAATCCCTGTGTAGTTCCTGTGACCAGGAGGTTCTTTTTCCTCTCATCTGCTGCTCTGATCGGTCTCTGACCCTTTATAAAGAAGAGGCATGTGAACTTGCATAGAAGCATCGCCCCACACACACTAGCATTATGCAACGTCTTCCAGCCCTTTCCCCACTATGATGGACAGCTCCCTCAAGGGACCCCTGCGCCTTTTGGTGCGGTGGCAAAGTTACAGACACACATGGTCACTGGAGACAACCTTTCTGGCCCTTTACGCAGCTGTAGTGTAGAAATAGCACTATACATTTACCCAATGATGTAGCACTTACTGATTAGCCAGTAGAAAGTACTCAAGTTGAGTAGAGGTATTGCACAAAATGGTGGCAGCTTCTTGGATAAATATGCAGGCCATGATTCATTCTGGCACAAAGCTCCTGTCACTAAAATTAAACCTCTACAGGAAGCACTTACAGATTTAAATAGAGCAGGTGCCCTAGTTGAAGCTCAAACTCAGTAACGCATTAATCAGCACAAAAATTTGGTGAGCACAGTCGAGGCTAGGCAGGTGTGCTTTCTCCCCATATTTACCATCAACAATTTACGATAATCCTTCATGGAGGTCTTTGCATCCATGAGTTTCTCGCACGCAATCCCCGTGTTGTTCCTGTGACCAGGCGGTTCTTTCTCCTCAGCTGCTGCTCTGATAGGTTTCTGACCCTTTATAAACAAGAGGCATGTGAACTCGCATAGAAGCCCCACACCACACACACTAGCGGTATGCAACTTCTTCCCGCCCTATCCCCACTATGATGGACAGCTCACTCAAGTTTTGCTTTGGTGGCAAAGTTGTAGACACACATGGTCCCTGGAGACAACTCTTCTGCTCCTTTAGCAGCTGTAAAGTAGGAAAATCACTATACATTTACTCAACGAGGTAGCACTTACTGATTAGCCTGTGACTTTAATACACACCCCTGTGGGAATCCTGGAGAGACACCCATTGGATATTTAGGGTGCAATAGCATAAAAGGATTTCACTTTGACCACTCACGGCGCGGTACACTGCTTAATAATATGATGGACAAGTACAATCTGGTCGCTGCCATGTCCTAGACACCGGAGCAAACACTCTTTCAAGTTCCTACGTTTAAAGGTAACTCAAAAGGCTCATATATAGATCACATTTTATTATCCACTGATCTTGTGAACTTTGCCTCGGATTTCCGCATTCAATGGAATACCCATAGTGATCATAACCCGATTTCTATTAATGTTGGTGGAGGTATCCTGGAATTGCGAAAGAACAGTGAAAGCCGTGGAACTATAAAAACTATAAATGGAAAGTGTTGATTAAAATGGACTATGGTGGACTGTGATAACCTATATACAGCGATAAATAACCTCTGCAGTTTGGATCTCGAAACCTGTGTGTCATCTAGATCATCTCCTGGTCAAATTTTGTCTGCCTTTGAGGGGGTCGCCGCAGTAGTGGGGTCTTTATTAACTGTGCCTGTAAGAGGGAGTATTGGAAATAATCCAAAATGGTTTGATCATTCTTGCTCCAAGGCAAATAGAGACCTCAAGACAGCCCTAAAAGTTAAACCTAGAGACCCGGCCTGTATTAAAGCCATGCGTACACAGTACAAAAAATGCCTCGCAACACGGAAAAGAGAGGTTAAGGCGAGCACTTGGGAGTCTCTTTTAGACCCAAAAATCCTGGGTAATAGTGCCAGGTTTTGGGAAATCATAAATAAGCCATTATTTGATGACCCAAGTAATATGGTACTTGGCACAAATATCCCAGAGGAAGACTGGGTCACTCATTTCAGCGTCATTTTCAAAAGTAACAAGCCCCAGGCAGAATATTCCTGTATTACTCCTATGGAGAATTTATTGCACTTTACAGCTAAAGAGATTGAAATAGGTATTCAAGGCCTAACTTGTAACAAGGCCCCTGGGCCTGACGGCCTCCCCCCTGACCTTTTTAAATCCCTGCCATCACTTTGGGCCCCAGTCCTCACCGCAGTAATTAATGCAGCGGCATCTTCTGGTTGCCCATCCTCATGGGGGATTTCTACTATAGTACCTGTATTCAAAAAAGGTGATCGCAGTAGTCCACTTTGCTATAGACCAATTTCTTTAATTAACTCCATAGCAAAAGTGGTAGGGGGTGTAATTTTAAACAGATTAACAACTTGGGCCGATGAAAATAATATAATTTCCCCAATTCAATATGGCTTCAGGCCTGGCCATTCAACGATTACCCAATGCCTGAACCTATATATGATTATAGGGAAATATACTAAGGCCAGAGAAGGTACAATCCATATGGCATTCATGGATCTATCGTCGGCTTTCGACTGCGTAGATCAGGGCAGACTATGGGATGTCATGGCAAAAATGGGAATAGAGCAGAATTTGATAAACTTCCTAGCCGACTTGCACTCCGATACACGAGCTAATGTTAGATATACTCAAGATTTAAAAGTAACAAGGGAATTTGGAATACACTGTGGTGTTCGCCAAGGGTGTACTCTAGCCCCATTCCTATTCAATCTGTATATCAATGACCTAGAACAATATCTCTTAGACACGGGAGTCGATTACCCCTATGTAGGCCGGAAAGGACTGCCGGTACTGCTTTATGCGGACAATGCAGTCCTGATCTCCAGGACAGCAGCGGGATTACAAACTCTACTAAAAGCATTTTATGACTTTATGCAATCCCGGGATTTGAGTATTAATAACTCAAAATCGTATGTCATGAAGGTAAGACTGGGGTACAAAAAACCAAATACCTTTAATATAGATGGGGAAAAAATTCCTGTGACAAAGACATTCTCCTACCTGGGTGTCCTTTTGGACCACCAGCTGAATTGGGGACCTGCTATACAGAGGAAAATTGGAGAGGTAACAAGGGCTAATGCTGCCATACTTGATTTTGCAAGGAAAATGGGTAACTCACCAGTGGCTGCATTGCTCCAACTTTATAAAGCAAAAAGTATATCCATTGCGTGTTATGGTAGTGAATTATGGGGGTTTAGTTCCCACAGAGGCCTGGAAACTACAGAAAATAATTTCCTAAAAAGAGTTCTGAGGGTACCAAGGGGTACTGGTAACTTTACCGTTCATGAAGAATTAGGTATGTCATACTTGAGCGACAGTTTAGCCTTAAACCCTGTACTTTGTTGGCTAAACTGCTGGACAAATACTGCAATACCTTTAACCCAAAAAATCTTAAAAGAAGAAATAACTTGGGAAAACGGTTCTAAAGTTCCTTGGCTTAAATATATCAGAAAGTGCCTAATTGAACTAGGGCACCCTAATCTTTTTACAACCCCCGAAATCATTAGAAAAACTGATGTTACTTCTGTGAAGAAGTTGTTTCTTTGCTCTAGGTACCTAGCCCGGGAGGAGGCCAAATTAAAGAAAGACAGTGTACGGAAACATGTACTTGTAAAAACTTCTGTACATATGGAACCGTACCTGTCATGGCCTCTGACAGGCTATGACCGTTTTTTACTCTTGAGGTTCCGCCTAGATCTATTTCACCTTCTACTGGCAGTACTGAGGGGGGCCCATCGGGGCCAAGTGTTGCCATCTTGCGGCTGCGACGATAAATCTCCGCAAGATCTGGCACACTTTTTATTCATCTGCCCTTTTTACTTGATACCGAGGAAATTATACCTAAAACCAATACTCAAAAAGCTGAACTTTGCACAAATTCGACCAGCACTTTATTATCTCCAACTACTAAGTAGTGATTGCACTCTGTTTGTATGTAATTTTTTAAAACTTGCGATCAAATTTAGGAAAAGCATGGAGGGATAATTTGTGTTTTTGTCGAGAGTTTCTCTTTTAATTATTTAAATCTGATTATTTTTAAACCGTGTATTCTGCCTGTAAACCGATACTTTTTTGTGATTTCTAGTAATGTATGAATTAATTGTAAAATTTTTATTGAAATGTGCTTTTATGAATGTTACTATGTACATTCGAATAAAGTTCTTTTGACTTTGACTTTGACTTTGATTAGCCAGTAGAAAGTACTCAAGTTGAGTAGAGGTATTGCACAAAATGGTGGCCTCTTCTTGGATAAATATGCAGGCCATGATTCATTCTGGCACGAAGCTCCTATCACTAAAATTAAACCTCAACAGGAAGCACTTACAGATATAAATAAAGCAGCTGCCCGAGTTGAAGCTCAAATTCAGTAATGCATTAATCAGCACAAAAAATTGGTGAGAACGGTCGAGGCTAGGCAGGTGTTTTTCTCCCCATATCTACTGTCAACACTTTGCTGTAATCCTTGATGGAGGTCTTTGCATATATGAGTTTCTTGAGCGCAATCCCCGTGTATTTCCTGTGACCAGGAGGTACATTCTCTTCACCTGCTGCTCTGATTGGTCTCCGACCAAATTATAAACAAATGGTATGTGAACTCGTATAGAAGCCCCGCCCACAAACACTAGCGGTATGCAACGTCTTCCTGCCCTTTCCCCACTATTATGGACAGCTCACTCAAGGGACCCTGGCACCTTTCAGCCAGGTGGCTAAGTTACAGACACACATGGTCACGGGAGACAACTCTTCCGGCCCGCAGCAATAGTGTAGGAATCGCACTATACATTTAACCAACCCCTATCACAAAAATGTATTCTGCAAACTCGCGGAATTCTGCGGGCTCCCGGAGTTTTTTTTCCATTTTGTGGGACTTTGCATAGCACGACTACGAAAATTCCACCCACCCCTACCACACCCATCATCCCAGACAGAGGTCCCAGTAGAAAAACCAGTACCTCCACCTACACACACACACACTATGTACACCAGTCAACTGAGAGAGAGGTCGGAAGGGAGAGCCCAGTCCTTCTCCACACCCTACTACTCACACCTGTTATTACAGAGAGTGGTTTCAGAAGAGAGGTTAGTGCCTCCACACACCCTGCTAAACACAGCGTATATCTGAGAGAGAGAGAGAGAGAGAGAGAGAGAGAGAAATCTGAAATAGGAGGGCACTTCCTCCCCACACCCAAGTATGCTCACCCATCATTACAGAGTTAGGCCTCAGCAGAGAGACCAGTCTCTCCCCACACCCTATTACACACACATGTTGGGTAAAATATGGGTCTCAGTGGGAAGGATACTCTGTCCCACATACAAGAGGAAGAGGTGTGGCGCCGCAGCTAGGGCGAGGGACTCCGGGACCTGGGGATCACGGTTCGATCCTCAGCACCAGCAGCAGAGTAGCCAGCACCA
Organism: Lissotriton vulgaris; assembly: GCF_964263255.1. Taxonomy (NCBI): domain Eukaryota; kingdom Metazoa; phylum Chordata; class Amphibia; order Caudata; family Salamandridae; genus Lissotriton; species Lissotriton vulgaris. Next base: position 281,754 of record NW_028251417.1, read on the forward strand.
TGTGACTCTGGGAAATAGCTTGCTTAATCTTCCCTATGGTCCCCAGTGCCTATAGACACTTACGGGTGATTGTGTGCTATACAAATGTGGATTATTATTATTACTATTTCCCATCAATTTATTTGTGATCTTGCAAGACTCTCGCAAGAGTAGTTCGCAAGGTTCAGGGAGTTACACTTGTTGCAGGGAGACGTGTGATCTCATGAGAGTGTCATGACAACCACATGGAAATTTACTGGGACTATCACAAGGTATTTTACGATCCTGCAAAGTCTCCAGAGATTATATTGAGGGAAAAAACAAAGAAAAAGGCCGACTCTTATCCAATGGACACCATTCCTAATGCATGGTTGAAGAAATGCTGTGATGTGATTGAGTGTAGAACCAGTGATAGCTCAGATTGTTCTAGGTGATCTGGAGGAGAAGGAAGCTTGTTGGAATTGTGCTCAGCAGAAGTGACTGAATTTAGAACTTAGACAGACTGGTGTCTGCAGCTATATATACAAAACTTCTCTAAGTTTACGTAATTAGAAATATACTTTCTGAGGTTTGTTGAGGGGTATCAGTAAGTGCCCTACCATTGGTAAACTAATTCTATACAAGGTTTAGTGAGTCAAAAGCTGTTTGCAGAGGTGCATGTTTATTAATAGAGGGTTTTAGAGTAGACTTTAGAATGTAGAGAGATATCACAGGGTATTGGATGTTGTTTTAAAAAATCTATATGTAGTTGTAAGTAAAAGAGGCAGTGTTCCTGAAATTATAAAAGAAAGCATCTGCAATATGTTAGTAGAAGGCCTAGGGTGTTTATGAATCATACTGTGCGCATATTTTACCCCATGAGACACTTGAGAAGGGATATGTATATTTCCTAGAGTTAAACACTGTGTTCACTGTTGGGAAAGGTATATAAAGAGGAATGTGTTGCTGTACAAATTGTTGTTGAACCATTTTTGAAGGTGTGTTATAACTTAATTGTCGATCAAAAAATCCAGTGTTTGAGGCTATGGGCTTTTGTAATAGAAAGAGCATGAAGTTAGTGGGAATGTACATATAGCTATGTGATTGTAGGTGAAAAATGTAGAAAACTTCAGAGAATGTAGTGATGTATCCTTGTTATCACTTACAGATTAGTATCATTGATTATTTTGTTTTTTTTTGTAGGAAGAAAATAGAAAACTGAAACGCTGAAAAACAGAAGAACTATATCAGACAATATGTGGAAGAGTAAAGCAAAAATTATTTACTTTGGAAGAAAAATGGAACAGAAACTGTGTGGAAAGTCAGGAAAAAATTATTTGCACAACAGGTGTTCTTCTTACTCCCTACGTAAACATTTATACCCTTGGAGAAGCTTGTTCTGTGTAGCTCTACTCTTCTTGTTTTTGATGACAAAATGATCTGCTTACTTAAGCATCAAAAAATGCTTTATTTATAAAAGGATTGTTTTCTGCTTGAGCATTGAGTAACTGGGGATGCACGGTGTCACCAAGTTCAAATTATAATGGCGTCCCTGAGGAGTTGTCAACATCTACAGGATGGACTAACTCAGCCCGAACAAGGTGTTCATGGTGCATAGCCCTGAAAGGTTATCACATGCCAGTGGTAGTCATGGTGTGTTCCTTGCTCTTGCTGCCCCTGCTGAACTCCTTTTTCCATATTTTACAAATCTACAAAGATAAATACTAATTTGCATTGTTTGTTGTTTTGCTGTTATTGTTGGTGTAGTTTATTAATGTTGTTATTGTTAGATATGCTGTTAAATTGTTGTTGTTTTTTAAAAATGTTTGAGATTACTACTTTCTTCTTATATAGTCTTATAGTTTTGACTCAAAGTGGCAGTTCATTCATCAAGAACTATAACTGTTCTCCTTCATGTGTATGTATGTTTAAGTAACCATAGAGACATTTGTGATTTTTCCCACTGTGGAATAAAGATTGTAATACTAAAGGATGTTTTTGGTATAGAGGTGAAAGCATCCTCATACTATAATACATACTGCTGTCTGCTGGTGGTGAGTGCAGTTCTTTTGCACATCTTAGTATCTTAGTACTCTGGAAAGAAGTTTCAGCATAGGCACTGTCTTTGTGTACACTGTATTACACATGCCTGTCCCCATAAGAAGTTGTCTGAGAGAGAGGTGAGTGTGAACTTATATTCAAATATGCACATTGGCTGTGCAAAGCGCAATTGCCACCAGAGAGGATACTCTATTTTACACTCTAATACTGATATTCATTATCATGAAGAGAGGTATGAGCAGAGACAGTAGTCTCTGCCCACATCACATGTTGCACGTGTTACTCTGGGGAGATGCGTCAGATAAGATGGCACTGTGTTTTCATATCATGGTGTCTTTAGTTGGTATGCAAGATATACTTATGAATATAAAGGTAACTACAGTGGCATACTTGTGCTTCTTTCATGATGAGGAGACACGTTACCACAAAGGTAAGGTGAATTTCAAACCCTAATTTGCACAAGCATTATCCAAGAGACACATCACAGGAGAGAGGACAGTTTCTCTACACTATAATTTGCAGACTTATCATGCAAGAGACTTGTCTCTAGACACCGGGCAGTTTCTCCCCACAGCCTACTATGGATATCTGTCACCATGAGAAGAGACATGATTAGAGAGATACATTTCTTTCAAACCCTATTAGAGACTCCTCTTACCCTGTTACCCTGTTAAGATGCTTTTTTGAGAGAGATGACTTCCTTCTCAGACAGCTCTCGATATATCTTGTTCTTAGGAGAGGTAAGAGGACATATCCCACTGGCTCACCTTATTGTACTACATATCCAAGTTGCTGAGAAGATAGGTGCTAGTGCAGAAGGCACATTTTCCCTACATACTACTGTACATATCTGGCTGGTTGGGGAGAGTTGTTCGTTGGCAGGTAAATCCATTCACACACACTAATAAATATGGTTATTCCCCTGTGGAGAGGTGTCAGTGGGGAGGCTAGTACTTGTTATATTTAGCATGAAATAGTGAGGTCTTACATGTGAGGTGAGTACCATCCCCACTTACTTTGCATATTACTGAATCTGGAAGAACCTCCAGGCTGTATCAGAAATTAGGAAGAGCACAAGATGCTGGGAAGTAGTAAATCATGCTTTTTTAAAGACTCTGATGTTTCAAAGGTTGACTGCCTCAGCCCAGGCGAGCAGTAGGTATCACATTTTGTGAAGATCTTCCAATCCGAAAAGGAACTGTCATAAGCTTCTGATCTGGCAATTTGAGGGTTTATCCTGGATTAAATAAGCAGGACGATATGCACCCTATAGTAGCTGGTGATGTAGCACTGGCTATAAAGGAATGTGAACTAGCGAAACCTCCACAACCAGACTGAGTCATAGTAGATTTGCATAAATCAAATGTCAATTGGGCCTCGTTGCTAATTAATGTGCTAAGGAGTGCCATTGTAGGCTCCATCCCAGCATCATGGAGGACTGCAATCATTGTCCCAATCTTTATTAAAGGAGATAGAGCTTCACTCACATGTTATAGGCAGATGTCCCTTCTAGATACAAGTATTAAGATCCTGGGGTGAGAGCTTGGTTTGGCCCATTTAACCTCCTGGGCCAATGAATATAAGATCCTGTCTGATGCGCAATTTGGTTTCAGACCAGGTATTTGAACAGTGGAACACTCATTGAATTTACAACTAATTACAAGGAAATATGTGATTGCCAAAAGTGAGCTCTACATATAGGATTTACAGAACTAACAAGTGCTTTTGACCTAGTCAACCTGTAAAAGTTATTGAAGATAATGAGAAACATAGGAATAGAAGCAGAACTTTTGAATCGGATAAAACATCTTAATCACGATCTAACAGTGACAGTTCATTTTGGCCCACAGGGTGAGAAGACCCAACAGATTAGATCCTCAAGGGGAGTAAGGCAGGGTTGTATCTTAGCCCCTTTT